>NW_028250304.1:447500-533741 GCF_964263255.1 Lissotriton vulgaris | reverse complement strand
TCGGTGAGCATTCGTCTAGCCGACGCCACTTCAGACGTATGCACCCGGCTTTCCTGGGATAGGTATTTCTGGAAAACCAGTATCGATGGGTGGGGTGGCTCTCCAACCTCCTAAGTTCCACAGGGTTTATTTGAAGTCCACTTAGTAGGGTTCTTAATTCTAAAACTTCAACCGCGACTTCCCCATAGAATTGTACGGAGCACGTGGTCGTGTTCCCACACTGCACGCGTCCTCCCTAGGGTCCCTACTTGCTCACCTTGGGTGGTTCCTTGGGTTCCCAGAGATTCTACGTACTCTAGACACTGTCTCGACTCAAGTTGTTTCTTTGCTACAGTATTGTGTGTTTTGTGATTATCTGCATGTGGCAGATACCTTATTGTACTAGAGTTATATTAATAAAAACATGTTTTTGTAAGTACTCCTTTCATTTAACAAATACTATAAGGCTGCATTCTGGTAAAACAAGCTGCTTAACATTCCTTCAAGACTAATCCTGAAGGCTGCCCTCCACAGCTACCACTTGGATAGCTTTCTACGGTTATCTTTGATCTTTTAAATATGCATAAGGGTTGTTTGGACTGGTGTAAGGTGCCCACTTTCATTAGTGGACTGCATATACCTTGCCAACTTCTCACAGCAGGGAAAGTGCAGTGCATGCCCCAGTGTGAGAGTCAGACCCTGACTGAGTTCCAGTCTGTCCCCAGCAATGCCTGCTTTCTCAGCCTTCCACTCTGCAGTCCTTCTCTCTCCAGCAGTGCTTGCTTTCACTCTCTCCATTCTCTGCCGTCCTGGACATTCTCTTTTCTCAGCAGTCATTGCTCTCCCTCTTTTTTCCAAAATTCTCACCTACTAACCTCCTGCTCTAATCCCTTTCCTCCCTTTTACCCCTCTCTCTCCGCATCAGCGCATCCTCTCACTATCCCTCCCCCCTGCCCGCTCAGTTCTTTTTATCGCTTTCTCTTAACCCCTCCTCTCAGAAGCGCTTTCTTTCAATTCTGTACCTTCTCCTGGGCACTCCTTTCTCTAAAGTTTTTCTCTACTTTGTAAAAGAGGGTGTTTCACTTTTTTTTCTGGTGAGACTGACCACTGCAGCATCCCTGATCTTGGCGTCTCATATCTACAAGAAGAAAGTTATGACTGTTGTGGGAAACTGGGTTGCTGGTTGAGGGGATGGGAGGTGAGCCCTTCTGAAGCAACAGTCAAAATACCTGTCGGAGTGAACCTTAAAAAGTCTAAATCTCTTCTAATCCAGTGGTAGCTGGGCGCAAAAGCAGCTGGCTTAACTTCGAGGCAATATGTAAAGTGGTTATGCAGTAATAAAGTGAAACACAACATAAGAAATATCCCAAACAAATTTAGAAAAATAAGATACATTTTAATAAATGTAATAACACCAAAACAAATCCAATCAGTGCAACTGAAGTTATGATTTTTTTTAAAAAATTTCAGTAAAATCTGAGCCTAAAAGATCACTGGTATTTGGTTGTGCAAGACCAGTACAAAGTCAAAAGTTAAGGTTTACTGCACTGCTGCACAAGTTGGATACAAAAGTTGTATTAGGCCTGGTCTTGGCTTACCTTTGGACTGAGTAGAAATTTTGAAGAAAAGAAGGAGAAGGTGGAGCTCAAAGAGGCAAGGCAGCAGGCTGTGCCCAAAGAGTATTCATCATCGCTGGGGAGTGCTGGACGAAGTCTTGGTGTTGCAAATGCCAATGGCAGGGAAAAGCTCTGAGCAGAAAAAGCTGAATTTCCAGGCTGATGAGTTTGTCATTGTTGATGGGGAGCTGGTCGACATTGAGCCCGGTGAAGACTTTCTCCGTTCAATTTAGACAACTTTTTGGGAGTTGAAAACCTCCATAGGGCTCCACATTTCCAGATTCCATCACAGAGGTACCGGTGAACAGGATTTGCTGCTGTTGTGAAGACCTTAGCTGGAGCTACTGAAAAGTCAGACCGACTGCAATGCACCTTTGGCGGATTATATGGCTGGTAGGTTCCAGTCTTCTGGCACTTTTTGGTGAACTTTGTTTTGAAGTCCAAAGATTTAAGGGTAGGTGGGAGCAGCACCTATAACACCACTTCCAAAGGTGCAGGATGGGGTGGGGCAGCATTTTGAGGCTGTAAGGACTAATTCCAGCAGAATGACCAGGTACAGGGTTCAAGGTCTCTGGAGATTGTTATGCCCCTGTATCTTATAGAGGAGGCCAGCCAGTTAGCCCTTAGAGTCACATCTGGTGGTCCTGCTTTCAAGGAGATGGTACAGTTCTCTACTAGCAGAAAGGTTGGGCTCTAGAAGCAGGGCAATCTTCTGGGAAGCAAGGTGGTTCTCAACCAGCAGGCAGTCCTTTGGTAGCAGCATGGCAGTCCCCTGGGGACCAATGCAGGCCTCATTCATCAGGGCAGTACTCTGGAGGTCCATGAAATCCTTCCGAAGTAATCCACGAGTTCAGAAACCTACTGAAAAGATGATCCAATGTTCTAATAGTTCTACCTTGTGCCGGCTTTTGAAGTGGAGGCATTTCCTATGTTACCCATACAGCTGTATCTAAGGCTCTAAGAATTCTGGGGTGAAAAAGACTCAGGCCAGTCAGGTTTTATTGTGTGTATGCTGGAGGCAGTCCTTTTTAAGTATAGGTGGGGCAGGGAACAGCTCGACCCCCAGCTATCCCAGCAGCAAGGCACAACCTACCAACACTTAACCCCTTTTTTTCTCACTCGGAGGAATATACAAAGCTAAACTAGTCAGTCTTGTGACCTAGTACACTGGCAGAAGGCACCAAATGGGCAGGACAAGAAAATGTCCAAATTTGACATCCTTATCTGTTCTGAATCAAACGTTGACATATAAATGTAATACAGTCAAACAATGTTATCCAATGGGAGAGACAGGCCTAATAGTAATAAAAAATGTAGGAGTTTTTTCCCTACCAAGACATGCAAACTTAAAATTACATGCCCTACTTTTTATTACCAATGCAATGTGGGCTTTTTAGGGACTAGACAAGAAAGGCAATATTTATTAAAAAAGAATATTTGGGCCTGGCAAGGCGTGTATTTTTCCAGGTTGGATTGGCAGTTCAAAACTGCAGTGGCAGGCCAGAGATGTGTTTTAAAGTGCTACTTTAGTGGGTGGCACAAGGAGTGCTGCAGGCTAACCCAAGATAGCATCTTGGGTTAGATTTCTCAAAATGTTGTGCGACACAGTGGAGCCAGACAACTTGCAGTGCTGGGTGACAGGTAGACGACAGGAATGCACCATATTTAACATTATATTGCGCATTCCTGTTCTTTCCTTGCGCTGGTGCACTTGTGGCTGCCTAGCACATATGCAGATACTCTTGCACCATTGTGCAAAGGGGCCTGAACAGCAAACAAGATTGTTTTTGTGCAGGAGGGGACATCTTCCTGCACAAAAACAATACTGTGAGGCTTACTCCAGATTTACCAAGTCACTCAGGGTCACCAAGCTGACCTTGCATGGCTTTGTAAATCTTAGTCCAGGTTCTGCTTCACCCTGTGTCCCATTGTGAGGCTTTAGGATGACTCGAAACCTTTCATAAATATGCCCCTTAATATACAGGTATATAGTACCATATACTCTGAATCGGACAGGCGTTTCCCCAGTGGGCCACCGGGATGGGGGCAGGTTTTGGACCCCTGGGAGGCAGTTTTTTTTTTCCGGGGGCTGGTTTCGCTATCTCAGCCCCCTGTAACAAAAGTGCCCGAAACTGGCCCTGGAAAACAGCTCGGCCTGGGGGGGCTGGCCAAGCTGTTTGCCAGGGCCGGTTTCCATTCACAGTCCGGCCATACATATACTAGGTACTTAAAAATAAATTTAATTTACCAATCAGATGCATGGTGTTTCATGGAGAAATCCCAAGCATTTTAACACTGGATGGAAGTAGTAAAGGTGGGAGTCCTAACGCCGACACAAAAACGAATTCAGAAAAGATAAGGGATAAAGCAAAAAGTTTAGGAGTGACCCTACAAAGAGGGCCAGGTCCAACAGGTACCTTGATTGAGAGAGGACTTCAGTAAAGTCATTAGGCAGCTGACCATACTTGCTTTCTCAATGCGAAAGGGTAAAGGTCTAGTTGAGGACCATATTTCATTCTCAAAATAAGTTTGGTTCGAGTCTCAACTAGATGAAATTCTGATAGTAATAACATAGGACAGATCAAACTTTAAATTCACTTAAAAAAAATCTTTTTCAATACCACTTCTGATGCCATTGATTTTTCATCCTGTTGCTTGAAGAGCACCCTAGAAGTAGCTTGTAAGAAATTGGGTTACTGAATGAGTGTGAGGGGGGAGGGGGGGTGGGGGGTGAAACCCTTCTCAAGCAGCAACCCTCCTCAAGCAGCAACCACCATTCTTCTCAGGGTCAAGTCACACGCAAACCCTAAATTAACCTGCGCACTAGCTTCAGCCCCGTAGGAGAGGCCATGACACCTGCTGGCTTACCTGGAGATGGTCTACCAGGGGAGAGAGGGCTATCTACTTGCGTTATGATGGCCTCCCCGGAGAGGGGGGGGGGGAGAGAGGGCTATCTACTTGCGTTAGGATGGCCTCCCCGGAGAGGGGGGGGGGGGGGGGAGAGAGGGCTATCTACTTGCGTTATGATGGCCTCCCTGGAGAAGGGGGGGGGGGGGAGAGAGGGCTATCTACTTGCGTTATGATGGCCTCCCCGGAGAGGGGGGGGGGTGGGGGGGGGAGACCTCCAGCAATAGGAAAGGGAGTTGCAAATGAGCGTAGTCCTACTGGCATGGTGGATAGCGATCAACACTGTGAGTTTGACCCAGAGAGCATCCCAAAACCTACGAGTAGAGGAAAATATGTTAAAATTACAAAAATTAATATCCCACTGCTAAAGTTAAAATGGCCCCCCGAAATAGGCCCTGCAATGAGGAGGTACCTGTGCCAGCATCTGCTGCCGCCATGAACATCTGGTCCCTACTTAGTTGTCGTGTAGACGAGCTATTGGATGTGAAACTGTGCCCCATTATTGATCGCTTGAACCAATTGGAAGCCAAAATAGTAACGCAACCAGCAATCAGGGAAATGATTTGTTCTCAGGAGACTCCGTGCACCCCCATTCCCAATATAAATCAGTCTTCCAATCTTGGGGGTGGAGAGGCAGCTGATAACCAAGTCCCTGACTTTGACACTGGCCCAGTTCTTATCAGAACATCCAGGTTCAATTAAGCATACCCCATCAGGGATAAGCAAGCTGTCCAGCCACCAGTAGCATGTGATTCCAGCACGAACATGCTTCCTGTAATTGACTTACCTCCCGCCTCTGCTCCCTATGTTATTGTTCTGGCGAATGTTCCCAGACTCCCAGTTGGCAGCCTGGAAAATACAAAGGGACTTACAGGCCTTTTGGGAAGCTGTGCATTCTGTTTTATCTCCTCCATCACAGCAAGATAAAGTTATGGTTCACAACCTGGGGGAGGCTTGCCTGGTGCATTTTTCTCAGATGTACTCCCCTGACGGTGGGGCCGACTATGTATTTATCACTGTTGTCACTGGTCCCACTGGTGTTAAACCTGGAGTTTAATGAGGAAGAGGTCTTGAAAGCAATTGTTGAGATTAGGTGTAAGAAGGCTCCAGGACCCGATGGTGTTCAGCTTGATCTGTTAAGGGAGGACTCCTGTTTTCAGCTCTGTATTCAACTTTGGTTGTAGCTTAGGGGTGCCCAGGTTTTGGCGTTCATCTATATAAAAAGCTAATGTGCACAACGTTAAATGTTATAGCCCAATATTCCTCCTGGAATGTACAGCCAAATATTCGGGAGATTAGTCCTAGATCGCTTACTCAACTGGACTAATAAAAATAAAATACTCGCCCCATGTCAGTATGGTTTCAGAAAGGGGCTTGGGACTATTGAGCAGTGCCTGAACCTTCATTTCATTGTGGCCAAATATAAGTATTCTAAAGGGGTAAACAGCCTTTAGTGCGCGTATGCTAGTGCGGATACCATTTCTTTGCTAGAGTTACTACGCTTGTGATGTCACGCATACCATAAGAACGCAAGTGGTTACATCGCAAGCGTTGTAATGGTATGCGCTATCCACATTGTTGTTTGGAAGGCGCTTCCGTTCCCAAACAACGACATGCAGATCTGATGTCAATGGAAGTTGGAGAAGAGAGGAACTACGGAGGAGAGAGAGTTAAGTGTATATTTTTTGGGTCGTGCAGTGGTAGTCTTTTAGGTTGTAGGGTTTTGCTTGAGTAGTGTAGAGTAGTGTATTCCAAAATAGGGTAGTGTCGGGGTTGTAAAGGGTAGTGTTGGGGAGTATGGATGTGATGTTTTTGTAGTGTAGGTTAGTGTTTTAGGGTTTAGGGTAGTGTCGGAGGGTCGTGCAGGGTAGTGTTTCAGTGTAGGGAACGGACTAGGGGTAGGGGCAGGGTCATGCTGAGGGTAGTGTTTTAGGGTTTAGGGTAGTGGTGTGGTGTTAGTGTAGGTTAGTGTTTTAGGGTTTAGGGTAGTATTGGGGTGTCGTGCAGGGTAGTGTTTGGGTGTAGGGACAGGACTTGGGGTCAGGGGAGGGTTGGCAGGGGGTAGTGTTGGGGTTTAGGGTAGTGTTGCGGTATAGGGTAGTGTTGTGGTATTTGTGTAGTGTAGGGTAGTGTTTTAGGGTTTAGGGTAGTGTTTGGGTGTCGTGCAGGGTAGTGTTGAGATGAATGGGGGGAAGGGTGAGGGTCATGCAGGGGGTAGTGTTTTATGGTTTAGGGTAGTGGCGTGGTGTTTGTGTAGGGTAGTGGTTTAGGGTAGTGTCGGGGGTCGTGAAGTGTAGTGTTAGAGTGTAGGGTCCAGGCAGGGGGAAGGGGTAAAGGTCGTGTAGGGGGTAGTATATTAGGGGTTAGGGTAGTGTAGTGGTGTTTAAGTAGTGTAATGTACGCATGATTTTAGTATGATGTTTTTAATTAGCGTAAACCATAGTACATTTATAACCAATTGCGTTATAAATGCATGCACAGTTAAAACTTGCAAAGTAATGGTTTATGCTAAGTAAAAACATTGCACTAAAATCATGCGAAGTATCGACATACATTCTGCTAAAGGAGTCTCTACACAGTTGGCATTTATAGACCTGTCAAGAGCATTCAACTACGTATCTAGAACAAATCTGTGGTCTAGTCTAGAGAATATGGGCGTCAACGAGGGGTGAGTTTCATTTTTAAGACTTCTTCACCATGATCTTACGGCAACAATTAGGTATGCTAGTGCTAATTAATGCACAGAATCCTTTAGTATTAAGCTAGGGTTGTGCCAAGGATGCATGCTCGCCCCAATTCTTTTCCTCCTTTACACAAATTATCTGGAAAAAACTCTAGTATCCGTAGGGGCAGATGTAGATGCAGCGTGTGGAGAAAGTCAGTTTCAGCACTACTATATGCTGATGATGCAGTGCTCTTGGCAAGGACGTCCAACAGCCTTAAGAGACTTACTTTTAGTTATGTCCGCTTCATGAAAGAGCTGGGCTTGGAGACAAATCTTAAGAAAACCTTTACTATGGTCTGCTTTTCAAGCTGTTGGTACCACTTCCTTGCTTGCCATGTCCATTGGCGAAAAACCCATTGCAGCGATTCTAGAGATCTATAATCCGAAATGCTTGCCAATCTTGACATATGGAATGGATATTTGGGGATGTAGGGATGCGCTTGCAATGCAGACGGAAGAGAATAGACTTTGTTGGTGGTTACTAGGTGTCCTTCCCTCTACCCCGCATTTTCCCACTGTATTTGGAGTTAGGCTTGGGTTATCCTCAAGGCACTATTAATGCCTTACCTTTGGCCCTTTGGTGTTCTATTTGGTACAGGAAAGAAGCTGAAATTAATCAGGCAGTCATCAGAGATTGCTTATCCTGTGAACCAGGCTCGGCCAGCCAGTGGTTAAAGTAGATCAAACCGAGTTTCTTGGTGCTGGAATGTGCCCGCCTGTTTGAGCACCCGGACATAATCATGAACAAATATAGAATCTGGGTCCTGGACTAGTTTTTAAGCATAAATAAGCAACTAGAGAACTAACAGAAGTGGCCAAACCTGCAGTCTGAGATTATTGCGTCATTCAAATGGAGCAAACCACTGCCCCATACTTATTATACATGATTAATGTGTATGAGAGAACAGTGCTGGCAAGGTTCAGGTTAGGCTCCTTCCTCGGTCTAATTTGTTTTCCCATCGGCCAATATTCTTCTGATTCTATTTGTACTTGTCCATGTGATGAGCATTCAAACCAAACTATCTTACACTTTGTCTTCTTTAGTCAATTGTATTTGCCTACACAAGGACATTTTTATTACCCTTATTACGAAGATCTATAATTTTTTTAAATGTGGAGCTGCCCTATTTTACCTGCTGCAACTCCATGACCACTGTGTATGCCGTGCATTTGCTAGCTTCTTGAAGTGTTTTAGCTAAAAGGAGCATATTATTTTGATGAAATAGTTTCTATTTTCCATTTTAAAAAGTGTTGCGGGTCTTGTATTGTAAGGCATACGTTTGTTCTTGGCATCTTACTTTTTGCCACTTTTATTGTCCTTTTTAGTTTGGCTGTGCTTGGATTTAAAATGCAGCACTGTCACTTTACATACTGTAAATTAGTTTATAATTTGTAGCTTTTTTAACATATGTGTCCTATATTGCATGATTCTTTAAATTGTATGTATCTTTTATGATCTTCCTTCGGGAGATTGAATAAAAACGAATGGATAGATTGCACAGAGCAGTCAGGCTTGCCTCCAAAGCAAAGTCCGACTATTCCTATGCGAGACGTCTTGGTTTGTCCAAGAAATGCGGCGGTTTTCCAGGAGCATATCAAAGCTCTTGTCTACAATCAATCAATCAATCAAAGACATTTATAGAGCGCACTACTTACCCGGAGGGTCTCAAGGCGCTTGGGGAGGGGGGTGGGGGGGTGCTGCTACTGCTCGAACAGCCAGGTCTTGAGCTTCTTCCTGAAGGAGAGGTGGTCTTGGGTCAGGCGCAGGTCGGACGGGAGGGAGTTCCAGGTCTTGGCGGCCAGGTAGGAGAAGGACCTTCCTCCTGTTGTCGCTCTTCGGATGCGGGGGACGGCGGCGAGGGCGTGGTTGGTCGATCGGAGGTGGCGTTTGGGAGCGTAGAAGTTGAGGCGGTTGTTGAGGTAGCTCGGGCCTTGGTCGTGCAGGGCTTTGTGTGCGTGGGTGAGGAGACGGAAGGTGATTCTCTTGTTGACGGGGAGCCAGTGCAGGTCTCTTAGATGTCCGGAGATGTGGCTGCGTCGGGGGATGTCGAGGATGAGTCTGGCTGAGGCGTTCTGGATTCGCTGGAGTCTCTTCTGGAGCTTGGCGGTGGTTCCGGCGTAGAGGGCGTTGCCGTAGTCCAGTCGGCTGGTGACGAGGGCCTGGGTGACCGTCTTCCTGCTCTCAGTGGGGATCCATCGGAAGATCTTCCGTAGCATGCGGAGGATGTTAAAACAGGAGACGGCGTTGACTTGCCTGGTCATGGAGAGGGAGGAGTCCAGGGTGAAGCCCAGGTTGCGTGCGTGGTCTGTCGGTTTGGGTGTGGTGCCCAGGGCGGGGGGCCACCAGGAGTCATCCCAGGCGGAGGGCGAGGAGCCCAGGATGAGGACTTCCGTCTTGTCTGAGTTCAGTTTCAGGCGGCTGGTTGTCATCCACTCGGCTACTTCTTTCATCCCTTCGTGAAGGTTGGCTCTGGCGGTGGCGGGGTCGTTGGTGAGGGAGAGAATCAGCTGGGTGTCGTCAGCGTAGGAGATGATGTTGAGGTTATGTTGGCGTGCGATGGCCGCGAGGGGGCTCATATAGACGTTGAAGAGGGTGGGGCTCAGCGAGGATCCTTGAGGGACGCCGCAGATGACTTCGGTGGTCTCCAACTTGTACGGTGGTAGACGGACTCTGTGTTCTTCCGTCGAGGAAGGAGCTGATCCATTCCAGTGCCTTCTCCTGGATTCCGACGTTGCTGAGGCGCTGCACTAGGGTGCGGTGGCAGACAGTGTCGAATGCCGTGGAGAGGTCTAGGAGGATGAGGGCCGCTGTTTCTCCGTTGTCCATCAGGGCTCGGATGTCATCGGTGGCAGCGATGAGGGCGGTCTCGGTGCTGTGGTTGGCTCGGAAGCCAGACTGTGAGGGGTCGAGGGATCCATTCGTCTCGAGGAAGGCGGCCAGCTGTTTGTTGATGGTCTTCTCGATGACTTTGGCTGGAAACGGGAGGAGCGAGATGGGGCGGTAATTCTTGAGTTCGGTGGGGTCCGCTGTAGGTTTCTTGAGTAGGGCGCTGAGTTTGGCATGCTTCCATCTCTCCGGGAAGGTGGCGGTGTCGAAGGAGGTGTTGATGATGTCCCGCAGGTGGGGTGCGATGACAGCGTCGGCCTTGTTGAAGATGTGGTGAGGGCAGGGGTCGGTTGGAGATCCGGAGTGGATGGGGTTCATCATGCGGACGGTGTCATCGGTGCTGATCGGAGTCCAGACGCGGAGGGTGGTGGTGGGGGGCGGTGGTTCGGTCGGGGTGTGCTCCGGTTGAGTGTTGAAGCTGTTGTGTATGTCCGCGATCTTGTTGTGGAAGTAGGAGGCGAGGGAGTTGCAGAGGTCTTGCGATGGGGTGATGTCGTTGTTTCCGGCGTTGGGGTTGGAGAGCTCTTTCACGATGTTGAAGAGTTCCTTGCAGTTGTGTGCGTTGTTGTCCAGCCGGTCCTTGATTGCAGTTTTCTTGGTGGCGCGGATCAGTTGGTGGTGCTTCCGGTTGGCAAGCTTGAGGGTGGTCATGTTGTCCGGAGTTGGTTCCCTTCTCCAGGCTTTCCTGAGGGCTTGGCAGTTCTTCTTGGAGCTCATGAGTTCGTCGGTGAACCATGGGGCCTTCTTGCTGCCGGGTCTGCTGGGCGGGGTCCTCAGTGGGGCGAGTTCGTCCGCGCAGTTGCTGATCCACTAAGTGAGGTTGTCGGTGGCCTGGCTGGGGTTCGCTGAGCTGGCGGGACGGTGCTGGCTCAGGGAAGCGGCGAGCTGGTCGGCTGTGATCTTGTTCCAGCTTCTTCGAGCAACCTGTTGCTGGTGGTGGTGGATCGTCGTCCTTTTGAAGGTGAAGTGGACGCAGCTGTGGTCCGTCCAGTGGAGTCCGGTGGTGTGGCTGAAGGCGATGTCTTTGCTGGATGAGAAGACGGCGTAGAGTGTGTGTCCGGCGAGGTGGGTGGGGTGGACACCAGCTGCTTGAGACCGAGGTTGGCGAGGTTGTCGAGCAGGGTGATGGTGTTGCGGTCGTTGTTGTTCTCCAGGTGGAAGTTGATGTCCCCCAGGAGGATGTAGTCGGCGGAGGGGAGGGCATGCGGGCTGATGAAGTCGGCGATGTCCTCGCTGAATTGTGTGCGTGGTCCCGGGGGTCGGAAGATCAGGGTGCCTCTGAGGGTGGTTTTGGGGTCCGTGTGGATCTGGAAGTGCAGGTGTTCGGCAGTTGTCAGGGTGTCGTCGGTGTTGGTCTTGATGCGGATGGTGTCCCTGTAGATGATGGCGAGGCCTCCTCCAGTCTGGATGTCGCGGTCTCTTCGGGTGATCTTGTAACCCTCTGGGATGGCGATGGCGATGTCGGGCGCTGAGGAGTCGTTCATCCAGGTTTCCGTGAGGAAGGCGACGTCGGGGGCTGTGGTGTCGAGGAGGTTCCAGAGTTCGATGGCGTGTCTGTGGACAGAGCGGGTGTTGAGGAGGATGCACTTCAGGTGGTTGCTGCTGGTGTTCGGCTTGGCGGGTGTTGGTGCGGGACAGGTCCGGATGCAGGCGAACTTGCAGGCGTGGCAGCTGAAGGGTCCATGGGTTCGTCTCGGGGTGGCTCGGTAGCATCCCCGGATTCGGCCGGTGTTGAGTGCATTGAGGGTGGCGGCGTCGTAGGTCCGGCGGGTGGGCTGGTGTCTGTGGGGCCCAGGGGTCCTGGCACTGGGCGCGGTCCAGGCGCGGACTGGCGCAGACGGGCTTACCTTTGGCGCACCTTCGGCGCACAATCGGCGCTCCCGCTGCGCGCTTCCGCTGCACGGTCGCTCCGGGGGCGTCATAAGAAGGGAGCCGGTAGGGAGGGTCTGCGGGGAGGCGGGAGCGGGCCGACCAATCGGCTGGCGGGGGGGCGGGGCCGCGGGCTGGCAGCGGCGGGAAAAATGAAGTCGGGCTTCGTGGGCGGCCCTGCGGCGGCTGGGGCAGCGGCGGAATCACTGGTAGGCAGAGGCTTGGAGGGCGGCCCTGCGGCGGCTGGGGCAGCGGCAGAGAAAACAGGAAGGCAGCGGGCAGCAGGTAGGCAGAGGGGGCGACCAGGCCAGAGGCGCAGTGGTCGCCTCAGGCTTCATAACGGTCTTGCTCAGGAACAGATAAGAGATCAGAGCATTACGCTTTCGATAACATACCTATTGATATTACCATTTTTTACTTTTATCTCGGACTGGCACATGGACTAGATAGAAACTCGATCTTGGGGAACTATACAATTTATGCCACCGCATTTCCAGGCCCATCTAATTTCGTTGTGGCCTTCCACTAACTTGTTGGGACCGAAGACCATATAAACTATCAAGCTTAAATCACTGATTAAGCTCTTGCCTAACAGGACTACACCTCTATAAGCTTGGAGGAATAATAAACTGACAAATAAGATTGTGAGGTCACATAACCTTTTAAACCAAGGATCATCTACATCCTTCCTTTGCGTAAGCTGTACAGGACGCGTCCGACTTTGATAACAACAAATAGCCTTGAGGAAGTTACGTTTCAGTAACGAAACCTGTGTCGGCTGCATGTTCTGTTTCTTTGGGATATATGTACAGAAGAACTTTTGTCAACAAGTTTTGTAACATATATCATCAATATGACAAGACATATACAATTGTACAAAAAATGATATTAAAATAGCAAAGATATTTGATGTCTTGGATGTTCTCTACATACAGTTAAAATTTGAATTGTGTACTTTGATCATTGTAAGTCGTGATTCTCTAATAAGGTCAGGATAGGGAAATCTCTCCCATAGAAGCACTTGCTCCTACGTATAACGAATATCTGAGTGCCGAGGTACAACTGTCCAGTTAGCTTATTTTGTCTGATCTCCTTAGGGATTTCAACTAAAGTCGACATCTGTGGTAGTTGGATGTCACCATTACCTTGAAGGGCACCATCACCTTACTTAAAAATCAATTGGGACTGCTAAATTTAATGTTGACAAAATCATTTCATACTTTGGATTGGTAGTACGATAGACTATACCACCACCACTACTAGTGTTGTATTATTGTAAAACTCCGAAGCAATGTGTAAAGTATTTGTGAAACACTTCAAACAGTAACAGAGTGAAAAGACTCCATAAACGGATCCCACACCAGTTTGGAAAAATAGAGTACATATTTCAGGTCAACAAAAATCCAATCAATAGAACTGGAGATATGCAGGTTTTAATATTTCAGCTAAAATAGCATCAAAAGTCACTAAGCACCAACTTTGGATATCTAGTTGCGCCGGACTGGTACAAAGTCCCTATTTCAAGCCAACCCAGATGGAGCGTGGGCCGGCGACAGGGACCAAGTTAGGCCTGCTGAACAAAGTACCTTAAATCCTGGTTTGCACAGCATTGTGTGTTTTTGAGTCAGAGATGCATCGCCGAGCTGAAGGGATGCATCTGTTCTTCGGTGCAGCAAGGCTACGGTGCAAGGCCCTGCCGGGTCATTGATGATACCATTGATGAGGGCTTGCATGCAAATTCCATCTTCAAGGATGCGTTGCAAAGTTAGGGTAATGCCTTGGTACTGAGGAGCTAAGAGGCTGTGAAGCTCCGCTCAGCATTGTATTCAAGGCTGCCATCGATGAAGAGATGAGAAGTCTAGCACCAAGAATGCGTCTCACATTGGCAGTTCTGATGCCTCATTGGGCTGGGACGCAATGCAACTCTTTGTCGTGGTACTGATCCCAGCACCTAGTAGCAAACATTGGTTCTGCTCAGAGTTGCGCTTAGAAGCAGCGAAGATGCATCCATTTTGCTGGATTCACAAAGCGTGGCAGAGCACCTTAGACCCACTTACAAGGGTCCAGGACTGAGGTGGCACCACTTGGCAGGGTATACTCACAAATGGCACATTCCAGGCATTCAGCTCAAGATTACTGGAGCCATCTGTCCCTGAGGCCCAAATCAGGATGACCGTTAAGTAGCCTGATAGATTTTTGGGTCTCTAGTTGGCATAGGTAGGTACCTTTGACATAGGGACCCTTGCATCTAGTCAGGGTAAGGGGTACACTCCTAAAATAACCCCTGCTCACCCCTTTGGTAGCTTGGCACGAGCAGACAGGCTTACCTCCGAGGCAGTGTGTAAAGCATTTGTGAACACATACAGTAACCAAGTGACAACACTACAGATGGACACCACACAAGTTGTATATAAAAAAAAGTATATTTTATATAGATTTATTACAAGACCACAAATGACAAAAATCCACAATACTGTACTTAAAATGGTAGAATTAGCTTAGTTCTCTTTAGATCTTGAAATGCGACATTTTAAGTCCATGTACCTTAAGATGCGTAACGCAATACAACAAAAGTGTTGCAGGGAAGGTGATGCCTCTGTTCCTTACACGCAAGAACGGTGATGCATCGGTTCCCTACTGCTGCGTAGGGGATGGTGATGCATCGGTTCTTCTCTGCGATGGGAGGTGATGCGTCGGTTTCTTACTGCGCTTCCGTGGCGGTGCGGCAAGCAACGCCGTGATGCGATGATGTTTTGGTAGAAAGATATAAAGATGTCGTCTTCTTGGTGCGATGCGATGCGGACCACGACAGGCCCTGTGGCCCGCTTCTCGGTGATGCGGCGGCATCTGCTGCAAAGTCTATACTCTTCTCCAGCGGTGCTTCGACAACGATGCGAGCTGCGACAGGCCCTGCAACACACTTTCCGGTGATGCGACGACTGCTGCGACGTCGATCCTCTTCTCAAGCGATGCGAGGCGATTCGGGGGCCCTGCGATGACTCCGCGGTTATTGGGGGCCATGACAGGCCTTGCGACACGCTTCCCGTTGTTGCAGCGGCATCTGCTGTGACGTCGATCCTCTTCTCCGGTGATGCGAGGCGCTCTCGTGTTGTGAAGAGGCAGCGACAGTTCGGCGTCACGCTTCTTGCTCGTGAGTATCGCTTCCAGCTCCTTGCGATGTACAGTTCCTCAAAGTCCCGCACAACTGCAGTCACTTAAAAAGAACTCTTGGGGAGCTGGTGGGTGAAGTCTCTTGTTCCTGAGACTTCAGCAGGAGGCAAGCTCTTTTCTGAAGCACTTAGAGATCCTTACAAGTTGATGAAAGTACACAAAAGTCCTCTCTCCTTTCTTTGGCAGTCAGGCAACCACTGCAGGCCAATCCCCCAAGCAGCACTTCAGCTTAGGGATACTCTCGATTCAGTCTCTCGGGTTCCACTCCTCAGCAAAGGTTTCTTCTTGTTGTCCAAAAGTGATCTCAAGTTCTGGGGTTTGGGTCCCCTCTATTATACACAGTTTCTTTTTGTTCTCTGAAGGCAGAGACGACTTTGCCTAGTCCAAACCAATCCTGGTCAGTCCTGGAGCACTCTGTTTACATGACTCCTTCTTTCCTTTCACAGTGCAGGGCAGAGACATCAGACGCACCACAGGAGGTGGAGCCAACATTGTGGAGGGAAGGCACAGCCCTATTCAGGTCCCAGGTGCAACTCCTCCCTCCTATCTACATGCAGATCTCTCTAGTCAGCACTGGGCTGACTCCCCCTTCTCCTGAAATTCCCCAGCCCCGTCACTCAAACTCCAGACAAGGAATACACAACCTAGCAGAGGCAGGCTTGGATAGTTAGGCAAGAAAAACCTACTTTCTAAAAGTGATATTTTCAAGCACAGAATGTTAAAACCAGCTTCACTAAAAGATGTATTTTATCATTCTGAGTTCAGGCATACTAAACTCGGATTTCTACCTAGTTCCCTGAGTCAGTTAGTATTATAAGATGTAATAATCAAACTGCCCATCTGGCCTATGGGGAAGGGGTATCCTTGCAATAGTGAAAATCGAAAATGGCTGTAATTCACTATTAGGCCATGCCACACACATCAGGGTTTGTCCTACCTTTTACCTACAGTGCACCCTGCCCTTTGGCCTACCATAGGGGAGTCTGATATGAAGAAAAGGGAGGGTTTATGGACTGGCAAGTGGGTGCACTTGGCCAGTCAGCATGGCAGTACCAGACTGCACACAGGCTCTGCAATGGCAAGCCCTAGACACACTTTTACAGGCTGTTTCTGAGGGTTGCATAACCAGTGCTGCAAGCCCACCAGCAGCATTTGGTTTACAAGCCCTGGGCACACTCAGTTCACTGTACTAGGGTCTGACAAGTAAACCAAACCAGCCAATCATGGAGTCACTAATCCATACATCAATTTACAATAGGGAGAGCATATGCACTTTAGCCCTGATCAGCAGTGGTTAAGTGCCCTGAGTCATAAAACCAACAAAAACGGGTCAGACAAAATACAGGAGGAAGGCAAAAAGTTCAGGGATGACTGTGCAAAAAGGGCTAAGTCCAACATAGCCCATTCAGTCACTTTGGGGTCCTGGGTTCAACAGATGCAGATCCAGTCCTTCTCACTCAGACAAGATGCCAGCAGGTCAGCACAGCAGGGCAGTATTCATTCTTCCTGGCAGAGTATCCACAGTTCCAGAAGTGTACTGAAGAGTCAGTGTCTGAGGTCCAGTATTTATATCAAGCTGAGCCTTTAAAGTGGGGAGGCACTCTAGAGGTTTCCCTTTGAAGTCTCCAGGCATCCTGCCTTCCCTGACCTGGCTCCAGACTAACTACTTGGGGTAAGCAGCCCTTTGTGTGGAGTCAGGACATTGCCTATTTAAGTGTAACTAAGGCTGTGTCCTATTGGGTGTGGTTGTCTAGAAGGAACACAAAAAGCCCATCAGTCAGCTACACCCAGTCATGTGACTAAGAGAAATGTTACAGGTACCAAATGGCTAAGGCGGGAGGAAAATGCCAACTTTCCAAAAGTGTTATTTATAAAATTGTAAGCTAAAATCTGACTACTTCACAGTTAGGATTTTTCAATACAGTTTCAAAGCCGCCACACACAAACTGGTACCTGCTTCCATTTGGAAATTACAGCTTATTAAATGTTATTAATAAAATAACACCAATGCTATCCTGTGGAAGAGTTTTTGAGTAACAGGACATGTAAACACTGCACCCTGCCCTCTAGGCCGTCCAAGGTCTACCCTGGTGGTGGCTTATATATATTAAAGAGGAAGGTTTGGGCCTGGAAAATGTTTCTTTTGTCCGGTTCAAATGGCAGTTTAAATGTGCATACACGTTCTGCGATGACAGACTTTAGACATGTTAAGAGGGTTACTTAAGTGGGTTTCACCTTCAGTGCTGTAGGCCTACAAGTTGCATTTAGTTTACAGACCATGAGCAAAGGTAGTCCCAACTTTACAAGGGACTTAAAAGGATAATAAATATGTCAATTAGGGATAAGCCAATGTGACCATGTTTCAAGGATTGAGCCCATGCACTTAACCTCTGGTTAGCAGAGGTAAAGTGCTTAGAGTCCATGGAGAGGGAAAGCAAAGTGTTTGGGGAAGACCACCAGATGGCTGGCAGATCTATCAGACCGTGTCACTACAGAAGTACTCAAGAGGTAAACTAGAGTAGATGTTTGATGGCAGAGGGGCAAGATGTTTGACCAATCTACCATTTTGTGTGATGTTTGATATTTCCAAACCAAGACATATGTAATCTTTATTAGAATGTCAGATGCATCTTTCTGAGTCATTATTAGGATGCCCTTACTAATACAAGGATCACCACACAAAAAAGTAGTAACCCACTGAGGTGTCAACGTATAACAAAAAGCTGTCACACAAGAATGGAAAGGGGCGACCACTCGGTCCCCCCGCACGTATGGCGGAGTGCCTCGATCCCCCCGGGAAGCCATTTTTGGGCGGGAGGCGCGTCTCGGCTGGTATGCCCGAAGCGGCGTAGCCGGGGCGCGCTTTTTCCCGCCCTAGAGTGGGCTGGCCTAGACACCGACGTAGCCAGCCACGCCCTCGGGGCAGGCAGGGGCGGGTTTACGCCCACCCAGAAGACGGATAAAAAGGGACGCAAGACCAGAAGACGTCCTCTTGTTCTTGTGCTCCGAAGCTGCACCTCCTCGCTACACGTGAGCTCGGGACAGAACGAAGAGCCAATTTTGAGCGTTTTTGATCTTTTTCTTTGTCTTCTAGATACTTCGTCGAAGAGATGCCCAAGAAAGGCGCAAAGAGAATGTCGACCGATCAGATGGTTCGGGCCCTTTTTAAGGATATGGCCGACATAAAGAAGCGGCTGGCGGAGCGAGACGGGGAGGAGGGATCGGGCCAACCACCGGCTGGAGGGAGACCTAAGAGGCCGAAAAGGGTTCCAGCCGGGGGAGATGTCCCGGTTCCCCCTGCCCCGCTCGAGGCGCCGACCCCGCTACCGATGGAGGGGAATCCAATCCCCGTGGTCATCACCCCCACATCCAATGAGGATATGCCCCCCGAGCTGGCAGCACAGCTAGCAGCGTGGTTGGGCGATAGTACCGAGGGCGCCACGGCTGCCGAGGCACAGGCGCTGATAAGAAAGCTGCGTAAGGAAAAAGACGCAGCCAAGGTGACCACGCCGGTGGCGGTGATAGAAAAGCCACCAGTGGTGGAAGCAGCATCCGGTTCAGGTAAGCGACCATTGCCGATCGCAAGGGATGAGTCAGCACCCTCTCGTCGAGAGAGATTGGGGCAGCATGTTCCTTTAGCAATAAAGGAAAAGATTTGGGCGGGGGAATACGTGAATATTTTCTCCTTGCTTATCGATCATTATGAGGTAGAGCATGTCAAGAGTCAGAAAGACTTAATGCATCCAAGTGTTTGGCGCGCAAAAATGGCCGCCTTTAAGGTAAATGAGAATATTGGCAACTGGGGCAATGCGTGGGGTATTTTTACATCGATTTTGGGGGAACGTAGGCCCGAGTTGCTTCCTGAGTTTCCCATTTATCAATCACGAATTATGGGTTACTCGACAGCGTATCAAGGTAACCATTGGTTTTGTTATGACAATCTGTTCAGGAAGGAAAAGGAACATAACAAGAGTTTGACGTGGGACTGTTACGATTCTGTGACATGGGATAAAATGAAAGAGTCAGGAATGTTAAAAATGCCATTAGTGGGGAGCAATGTTGTCGATTACTCCCGCCAAAATGCGGGGACGCCCTTTCGGCCAGGTACGAGCACCGACGATTATTCGAAACCTGCCGGCAATACAGGAAAAAGGGGTTTCTGCTACAATTTCAACAAAGGTAAATGTACTAGGCCTCCGGGATCGTGTAAATTCAAACACGAATGTAGTACTTGTGGGTCGTCCCATCCTGAGTCCTCGTGCAGAGCCAGAACGGGTGAGAATGGGGGTAAGGGAGGCGCCAAACAGGTCTAAGATAAACCGAGGGGCGCCTTTACCAACCCCAATTGATACCTTGGCGATGATTCCCTGGCTCAGCGAATACCCGGATCATACTTCTGCTGGGGTGCTGCGAAACGGTTTTTCACATGGTTTCCGCATCCCGGTAGGGGACTTTCAGGGTGTAGGGACGTGCAAAAATCAACTTTCCGTCTTACAGCATACATCTGTTGTGCAAGATAAGATCCAGAAAGAGGTTAGCCGGGGACGGGTCGCCGGCCCGTTTAGTGTACCCCCGGTACCGTATTTTGTCTGTTCTCCGTTAGGGGTGGTCCCCAAGAAGGACCCAGGTGAGTTTCGATTGATCCATAATCTGTCAGCTCCACATGGTCTTTCGGTGAATGATGCAATTAATCCGGAGGTTTGTTCGGTGCGGTATGCATCATTTGATGAGGCAGTAGCCATCTTGAATCGCCTGGGGCCCGGGACGTTGATGGCGAAATCAGATATCGAGTCAGCGTTTCGGTTGCTCCCGGTACACCCAGACGACCAGCGTCTTCTGGGATTCAGGTTTCAGGGATCATATTACATGGATAGGTGTATGCCAATGGGATGCTCTATATCATGTGCTTATTTTGAGAAATTCAGTACTTTCCTGCAATGGTGTTCACGAAGAAAACGGGTTTCCGAAATGTAATGCACTACCTTGATGACTTTCTGTTTCTTGGACCCGCCGGAAACTCCGAATGTACCCAGGCCTTAGCTGAATTCTGTGAGTTGATGGGTCATTTTGGCGTGCCATTGGCACCAGGTAAAACTATGGGTCCCACGACTTGCCTCGAGTTTTTGGGGATCGAGTTGGACTCTAGTGAGGGTTGTTTCCGTCTACCGGCTAGCAAGGTATCGAAATTCAGGGCAGCCCTACAAGTATGTTTAACTGCATCTAAAGTCACACTGCATCAGTTGCAACAATTGGTAGGGAAGTTGAACTTTGCCTTGAGGGTGATCCCAATGGCCCGCCCCTTTTCCCGCTCAATCGCTCAAGCGATGGTCGGCCTGAAGGAGGGTCATCATCGCACGAGGTTATCGGCCGAGGTCCGCCAGGACATGCGTATTTGGTTAGCATTTTTGGCGGACTTCAATGGTCGAGTCGTCTGGAACAAGCCAGACGTGTCCTCTGAAGAACTTGGGCTATGGACAGATTCAGCAGGAAGCATAGGCTTTGGCGCCATCTTCGGCAGGAAATGGTCGGCGCAAAAATGGCCCCCATGGTGGCATGAGGAGGGGCTGACGAGCAATATTGCTTTCCTTGAACTGTTTCCCATTCTGGTGGCCCTGAGAACCTGGCCCGAAGGGTTCAGAAATCATTCTGTCGTGTTCTGGTCTGACAATATGACCGTTGTAGAATGCATCAATAGTCAGGCAGCCCGTTGTAAACTGATTTTGAGGCTGCTCAAAGAAATTGTCTTACTGTGTATGCAACTGAACGTGATATTCAGGGCAAAACATGTCCCGGGGGTGATGAATCAGGCAGCTGATGCTCTGTCTCGTTTTCACATGCAGGCTTTCTCGGGTTTCCTTCCCTCAGCGGACCCAGAGCTGGCACCCTTCCCCGAAGCTCTCTGGTCTCTCGGTGCCCCGAACTTCGTCACCTCGTGGGAGAGAGTCTAGCACCCAGGACAAGGAAGGCATATGAAGGGGCGTTTCAGGCCTATTTAGCCTTTTTGGGGACTGAGAGAGGGGGACTTTGGGGTCAGGAAGAATGGGTAGTACATTTTCTAATGTCCTTACGTAGGGCCGGGAAGTCGGTGGCTACGGCCCAAAGGCATCGTGCCGCCATTTCCTTTGTGGCCAGGGCCCATAACATCCAGGACCCGACAGCGTCTTTTGCAGTACAGAAGGCGCTGCGTGGGTGGCAACGCCTAGAGGGTCGCAGAGTAGATGTGAGGCGACCGATAGGTCTGGATAGGTTGTCCCAGTTGCTGGCCACACTCCCCACCACATGCTCGTCTCCTTTCGAGACGTGTTTGTTCCGGACTGCATTTACGCTGGCATTTCACGGGGCGATGAGGATAAGTGAGCTGGTTGCAAGGAACAAACAGGATGTGGTGGGGGGGTTGTGCCGGGAACACGTTCAGATCAGGGGTGATGCGATGATTGTCTCCTTTCTCAGGTCCAAGACCGACCAAGATGGGAGGGGGGACTGCACGATCATTCGCAGGGCCCCCGGGTCCTCCATGTGTCCGGTACAGTGTTTAGAAGATTACCTAGCACGAAGGGTGGCATCATGGGGAGGGACATTGTTGAGGCATGCAGACGCCACCCCACTGACGAGGTTTCAGTTTCAGCGGGTGCTTGCAATGACCATTGCCGCAGCGGGCTTGGACCCGGGCGAATTCGGGACCCATTCCTTTCGAATAGGGGCTGCCACTGAAGCTACAGCCAGGGGTCTTAATGCAGAACAGGTGAAACGAGTGGGGCGTTGGTCCTCCAACTGTTATAAGAGATATGTGCGATTGCACATGTTGTGAGGCTGTAATGATGTACTCACGCTTCTTGTCTTTTGTTTGTTTTCAGTTGCGCAAGCCTACGAGGCAGGGCGGACTATGCAGTCGACCCAACACCAGGCCAGCGGTCAGACATCCCCGGCTGTGAGACAGGAGGTGTGGGTCGTGGGCCACTCATACGTGAGACGTGCCGCAGACGTATTCAAAGCAGGTGACATGATTCACGTACCTGGGGAATACGGGTACAGAGTGTCCTTCTACGGAAGAGGCGGTCTCTGTATTGACCAGTTTCACACATTTTTTGAGGGTTTGTTAGGGCGGACGAGGTCACCGCCGTCTATAGTCATAGTACATTTAGGGGGCAATGATTTGGTCACCACCGGTAGACGACTTCTCCTAGAGGCAATGCTTTCCACGGTAAGTTGGTTAGCGAGGAAAGTTCCGGGGTGCATAATTGCGTGGTCTCATATGATCCCACGAAAAGTGTGGCGGGGGGCTAACTCGATCCCTGCTTTGAATCATTCTGTTAGAAAACTGAATAACAAAGTGAGTAGGTTGTTCCGTTCCAAAACATTGCATTCTATCTCGCATAAGTGTATTAACGATGACAGTATGTATTTGGGGGATGGTGTGCATTTGTCGAAGGTGGGAAATGAGTTACTCATAGGAGACTTCTTGGCTTGGTTAAAAACGTTAAAGCATGACCTTTAGGTAGGAGTTTTGTGGGGGGTCCGGATAGCCGGTCAACTATCCGGACCTGTGGCGGTAAGGTCATGATCGGTGAGCACTAATTGGAAGATCCCTATGAGTGGGCGTCACCCAACACGGATGGGAGCGCTCGGGAGAGGTGGCCATTGGCCCCTCAATGGGGAGGCGGTCCCGTCTAAGGATGGGTCGCCGGAAGTAAAGGAAAGGCGGTCAAGGCCCCTTCCTTTGTAGGAGGGGTTACAGCCCCCTCCTGGTGAATTTCCCGGGGCCAGTGTCATCTGCGACGGCAGATGCTGTAAGTTGTGTGGGGTGGGGGGAGGTCCACGAAACCTTCTAGATACCTCACACGAGTCTTCGAACGACCTTTAAACGGCGTCGAGTCTTAAGTGCCCCCGTCAAGTCAAGGGAAATTGTTAGTAGTTGCACTTGAGGTAAGCCTCTGTGCTGTCGCCCCTCCCAAGTGGGAGGGGTAAGTCTGGTTAGGGATCTTGACACCGGTTATGACCTTGCCGTTGGCCCTTAAACGTTAGGATGTACAATTTCAGTATTTCTAGAGAATGTCTTGTAGGATGCTAGTTCGGCTAGGAGAACCTCTGTATTAGAGAATATGTTAAGGTTAGCCAAACATCGCAATGTGGTAATGAAATTGTACATAACATGAAACGTTTAATGTTTTAACTTTGTTTTAATAAATACGGCCGCGGGAGGGTCACTCCCTCCCACTTCCAAAAACTTCAAGAACTGTTTCCGGTTTCCCTCCTTTTGGGGATTGTGTTGAGAGGGGGTGGCGGGTATCTCAGCCATATGGAAAGGGGCGACCACTCGGTCCCCCCGCACGTATGGCGGAGTGCCTCGATCCCCCCGGGAAGCCATTTTTGGGCGGGAGGCGCGTCTCGGCTGGTATGCCCGAAGCGGCGTAGCCGGGGCGCGCTTTTTCCCGCCCTAGAGTGGGCTGGCCTAGACACCGACGTAGCCAGCCACGCCCTCGGGGCAGGCAGGGGCGGGTTTACGCCCACCCAGAAGACGGATAAAAAGGGACGCAAGACCAGAAGACGTCCTCTTGTTCTTGTGCTCCGAAGCTGCACCTCCTCGCTACACGTGAGCTCGGGACAGAACGAAGAGCCAATTTTGACCCACCCACCAGCCCCTGAGGACAGCCAGTTGTTTTATAATAAAGTGGATTTATAAGTATGTTTTCCGTTCGTTTACAGGTTGAGATGGTATCGGTTTGATGTTGATCACAATAAAGAATGGTGTCTGTTGTCTAGGCTTTACGATTAAAGTGATTTGATACAGTGTTGCATTTTTTAAAACATGCTCTTTCGGTCGTAGCGACCAATGTTTTCATAGGTTTGAGTAGAATTGTCGTATTTATTTTTGGTAGGCGGTAAGGTCATGATCGGTGAGCACTAATTGGAAGATCCCTATGAGTGGGCGTCACCCAACACGGATGGGAGCGCTCGGGAGAGGTGGCCATTGGCCCCTCAATGGGGAGGCGGTCCCGTCTAAGGATGGGTCGCCGGAAGTAAAGGAAAGGCGGTCAAGGCCCCTTCCTTTGTAGGAGGGGTTACAGCCCCCTCCTGGTGAATTTCCCGGGGCCAGTGTCATCTGCGACGGCAGATGCTGTAAGTTGTGTGGGGTGGGGGGAGGTCCACGATACCTTCTAGATACCTCACACGAGTCTTCGAACGACCTTTAAACGGCGTCGAGTCTTAAGTGCCCCCGTCAAGTCAAGGGAAATTGTTAGTAGTTGCACTTGAGGTAAGCCTCTGTGCTGTCGCCCCTCCCAAGTGGGAGGGGTAAGTCTGGTTAGGGATCTTGACACCGGTTATGACCTTGCCGTTGGCCCTTAAACGTTAGGATGTACAATTTCAGTATTTCTAGAGAATGTCTTGTAGGATGCTAGTTCGGCTAGGAGAACCTCTGTATTAGAGAATATGTTAAGGTTAGCCAAACATCGCAATGTGGTAATGAAATTGTACATAACATGAAACGTTTAATGTTTTAACTTTGTTTTAATAAATACGGCCGCGGGAGGGTCACTCCCTCCCACTTCCAAAAACTTCAAGAACTGTTTCCGGTTTCCCTCCTTTTGGGGATTGTGTTGAGAGGGAGTGGTGGGTATCTCAGCCATATACATATTTGCATGTTACACACTGTACTTTGCAACAGAGCATATTAAACCTTAATGTGATTTTAGAAAAAATCTTTAATTGTATATTTTAAACAGAAAATACAATGAATACACAAAAATGCATTTGGGTCACAATTCGGTATACAACGCAACATACTTATCAAGGTGTAAACAGCCTACAGGGGGTCATGCCCTCTACTGGTCATGTTGGAGGAAGACCTGGTGAGAAGTCTATGCTATTTTATGATAAATGAAACCTGTAAATATATTGTACACACATCTGTTCAGCAAGCGCATTAACCTTCATAGATATCTCATCAATGTTATACCTGGGAATCCGCTTACACAGTGATCTCCACAGCAAATGCCTTATTGTGAGGCAATATATATAAAATGTAGACTAATTTTGACCAAATAGTACCCAAGTACACATTCACTGTAATCTGTCGATTTCTTTGGATCTGATGCTACTCTTATCTCTCCCACTTTTGACTCCAGCAATGCTTCCAATTTTCCCTGTTCAATGCATAATGTGCTGCTCCAGCCAGGTTTATCTTTAATTCTCAGATTTGTAAATTTCTTTGAGTTGTATCCGGAGCACAAAATAGAATTGCAAGTTACTATGATTCATAGTCCAAAAAGGGTTCCAGTTCAAATGTATGCTTTTTTCTTTTATTTTTTTCACAGCAACATCCTTGTGAATCCTAGCCAACAGGTGTTTCGTCTTAAAAGCGGAATACGCAAAAGACTTCCTCAGGGCTAGAATGTACAACAAAAACTAAAATTACTAAACCCTGAACGAATTGACATGTAGTGACTATAGCGGAGGGACAGAGAAAAATAACCAAGTGTAAAAAGTTCAAACCGAAACCACTAAACCAGCAAAACAAGACACACCAATTAGAAACAAAGAAACCAGATTCTTACAGTAAACAGCACAAAAAGAACCAAAAAAGCCTCAAGAGGAAACATACAGAAAGCACCCAAAGTGAAAAAAAATGTATATTAAGAGAGTACAAGGGGGGTGATGAAGTAACTAAAAAGACAATAATAAATGTCCCAACATAAAACCTAACGTAAAACGTAGGAAGGATAAAACCCAATAGGGAAAACCCTAAAGTGATATATGACAGAAGCTCACCAATTCCAATTATTAGTTATTCTCATGCCGCCAGCAAATTCCAGTAACATAATCAACAATCTTGTGTCAGATAATATATAAAAGCATATTTGTCTTAGTAATCATGTAGTGGAAGTACGATCTTAACATATAAGTAACACCTACAAGAATTAACTACTCCGTAAGAGACAAATACCATACTCACTAGAAAAATTCATCCAAATGAGTAAGTAGACATGAGGTATTACGTTCCAATGTGTATGATTATAGTACCCCACGTTAGGGGAAACCATCAAAGTCCTAAAATATAAAACCACAATGGGTTTCTGTAATGCATTTCGTTGAACATAAAAGCACTTGTAATAAAACACCACTGTAAGAGGACGGACAAACCAAATTCATGAGAGCTCTGAATTCCCAGTCAACAGTAAAGCACAGGATTCAAATTTCAAAGGGATATTAGTCTCATGAACAAACATATGATTAAAACCTAACCTTTTAATCTAAATTTAACGCATAGCCCCATGAGTTAAGGAGAAAAATTAAAAGCAAACTCATGAATGAAATTTCAGTCTAAACTAAATAAGTCCCATAGTGCCAAGGTTAAACAGGAAAAATGTACCCATTACTAATCGTAAACGTTTGTGCAAAGGGAGGACCATATAAAAGTAAGCTCTCAAATATTAGCGTCTCATATGATACAGCAACTCTCATAGTGCCAAAAGTTAAACGGGAACGATCTGTCCGTTACTGGTCGTAATCATGTTTATTACCATGTCGAAACTCCTATTGGAACAGAATGTGTTTTTGTTTAATGGCAACTGGTACCGACAGATGTGTGGGACTGCCATGGGTTCCAGATTTGCGCCGTCTTTTGCCTGTCGCTTCATGGAATGGTTTGAGGCAGTGCATATCTGGGGCCCAGGCGGTTGTCACTGGCATGATTACATCTGTTACTATGGGAGATACATTGATGACTGGTTGTTGATCTGGACAGGCGGAGAGATCGATTTGCTACGTTTCTTTGAATATGTGAATACTAATGCTTGCAACATGACCTTTACCATGACCCACAACAAAGTGAGGATAGTGTTCCTTGATGTTGTTATTCATTGACACTGGAAGGGTTTGTAGCAAACTCTACAGAAAGGCTACTTCTTTTTTTTTTGAGAGAGAAACTCTGTTTATTTAGACCGTGGTCTTCAAACACTGAGATCGAAATGCATCACATCAATATCAAAACCATACAAAATGTATAAAATCAGGCTGTTACTCTCCACGCCACTTTCTATATGTTATTCAAAATTTAAAAAGAAAAGGCATTCCATGGGTAGCACAGACATAAAAATGTTAAGAAGAATTTTAAAACACATGCTATACATAATAAAACTGGAAGATATTACATTAAAAATAGGCAATTTCGATATGTTTCTCATTACAGTACTATCCGATATCGTATAGGCTTGCAATCCCTCGTAACTTAGCTTTTACTTGTATCCATCAATATAGGTTCCTCAATTTGATTTATTTTGTTGTTCCTGTGCTATGCGATTCACCTTTTTCAGAAAGTTCCCAAGTGCAATTGCTATTTCCAGATTGTACATTCCAATCAATAAGTTTGTCGCTTGTACTCGTTGTCTTACGCCATATTTTATAAATAAAGGTCGTAAGAACCGTTTTCTCACTTCTAGACATGTCAAGCAGTCAAGTAGTATGTGCAGCATTTCACACTTGGCCCCCAGGCCACATTTACATGTACCATCTGGATATAACATTTCTGCCTTAATTCTCCCTTCCATTAGCAAAGGGATGGTGCCAATTCGGAATTTCAGTATCTCCCACCTAAATGCATAATTTGGCAGGGTTTCTAAGTATGGGTACCCAGTCTCGTTTTCCCATGATTCTATCATATTTACCACTGATTTTTTTTGTTTCTTAGATATCCTATATCCTGCCTTCTGGAGTACTCCCTTCCTTGTACTCTGAGTGCACTCTTCGTGAACTCTACATCTAGAGAATTTTGGTTTACTCCCACTTTTAAATTCCCGATTATTTCCTTTCTTTTTCTTTTTGCGTCTAGTGCCCATCTTAGGTTACTGTGGCGGATTTCTTCACTACACCAATGTGAGACCTTTTCCCCTACCCCCTGGGATTGGCGTTTCCAGAATCTTACCATCACCATTTTGGCCTGAGTATTCCATCCAATCATATCTGTTTCCAGTCTAATTGCCTGTATCATAGATGACTTAGGTAGTGACAATAATGTTTTCAGGGCCTTACCTTCCTTCTTGTAATTCGGTGCTACATGCACTGCGTGCCCATCCTAGATCACAAATTAATTCGATACCATATGGTGAACTCTACAGGGCACTTCGAAATTGTAGTAGGGATGAAGACTTTTTAGAGCGTGTCAATGATATGGAACAGCGTTTTATGACACGCGGGTATGACAAGAAAGTTGTCACAGGTGCCAAAAAGAGAGTTACTGATTTACCCAGGGAGCAGACTCTAAAATCAAAAAACAAGAAAACTAAGACTAGCCTGTCCCCCGTGCGACTTATCACTGGCTATAATACTTTGTCATCTAAAGTATATGGGGTCCTTAAGAGGTATTGGTTCTTGTTGACTTCTGATCCTGTTTTGCGATCATTCATTTTAGATCGTCCTGTTACTTATCAGAAAGATAAATCTATTAAGAACATCCTAAGCCCAAGCTATCCTAGACAACGTTTGCAGAAACAGAATTGGCTGCTTAGGAGAAGCATAGGATTATTCAAATGTATGAATTGTAGCATGTGTAGAATGATGATACAGGGTATTCGCTGTTTCAGTTACAATGGCTCACAAATGTTTCATATCTCGACACACATTGATTGTAATACAACTTATGTGGTATCTGCTTTTGTGTGTAAATGTGAACAAATTTATATTGGAAGCAGTATCAGAAGACTTGGAGACCGCATATCTGAACACTTCAGGGCTCTGAAGAATAGAGATATCAGGTACCCGATTGCGGCTCATGCAGTCAAATGCAGTGCATTGAGAACGTCTTACCGAATGTGAGAGGAGGTAATCGTGAGCTTTATCTTCGTAAGAGAGAAGCCCGCTGCATATTACATTTGCGTGCAGTTGATAGAGGGTTGAACTTTGACAATGAATTTCAATATTTTCATGGATGATGACTTTAGTTATGTGTCAATTTGAATTACTGATATTGTAATGTTTGATCTGTGTGTTTTTTTCCTTTTTGCCTTTTGTTCTCTTTTTGAGTATTCCCAATCACTTGTTTTAATCTTCATTGAATCTGGATTTAACTTGTTATTGTAATACTGTACTATCTAGTTTGTATGCACAAATTGACATGGACTATTTATTTATTGTGTCTTTTTTTGAATCACCAATTAGGTATATGGGCTTGTGTTCCTCAATAACTCTTTTCTACCTTTTCTTTAACTAATTTATCTTTGTATTTCTTCCTAGTCTTATTTGTTCTTTTTGAATGTATTCGTACTTAATTATTCATTATTATTTCTCCTTTAAGGGATTTCTTTCGCTTTACTCCCTCCACCCCCCCCTTTTTAGTTATTCTTTTGATTTATTCTTACATTTGCCATAATTGTGGCTCAGCGCACTTGATCTTTTTTTCTTTTTCTCTGAATCATTATATTATGGCCCTTTTTTAGTCAATGTTTGTTTAATTCTGATTATTGAATTACCAGGTAGCGATTGTGCTTTGTTTCTTATCGGAAGAAATTTGTTTAATAACGTTTTTTTGACAGCTTTTAATTTACTCGATAAGGTTAACGGTGGCCATTTTGGGTCGGTAAATGCCATGCAGTTCCTTAGTCCTTCCTTTGTTTCTCGGTTGTTCTTTTTTAACTCCATCGTAAGATGGTGTGGACACTAGACGCTGGTTTCTCATGCTGGCAGACGCTCGTTTTTCTCATGGTGAATTGTTAGTGTTTGACATCAGTACATTACGAGTGGCTTTATCGTATGAGGCGCGTGTGTCTATGAACTTAATTTTACATGATACTTTTTTTTCCTGTTTGTAAGTACAATCTTTTTTTTTTAAAGTTCAAAAGGCTTTATTGCCTATTGCACAAGTAACACAGCTACTTGCCTACAACCCTGGGGCCGGCAGCATGTATCAAGATAAGGTCCTCTGGAATAACACAGCCCATGAGCCGACATCCCGGGGGATCGGCAGCAGTTCAGGAGAATACACTCCAAGGATGAGCAACTCGTGATGGGTATAAATGGTATAACATTTCCATTTGAACTTCGATTTTTCATTTTATCAAATAAACAATAACAAAAACAATCCCACAGGCATGTATAGCAGCACATCATCGCAATCCTTAATGTACTTTTCTAGTATCCTCAATCAACACAATCCAGATAAGAAGGCAATCACAAGTGGCAGATGGTGAAGCATTAGGGCAAGTGTCATGGCAGTGCACAAAGAATCAATAGGACTGCATAGGCAATGTACCTCACAGCAAATACGGCAGAAAAGACCGATTCAGAGGGAAGGGAACCACCAGTCGCAACCCAGCCCCACACTGAAACAGTTCAACATTAGCAGGATAGCTCCCTATGTCTCAGCATCCAGTAACGTATCAGGCTCAGCATCAGAAGCCTCCCCCGCAGTCCCATCCCGCACATCATCCTCAGCAGCCCCAGCATGCGTATCCGAAGTGAACGCACCCTCCAGTATCGCCGCCCAGTAGTTCTTAGGCCTGTTCTTGGGGGGCAACAGTTCAGTGTACAGCTCAGTTTGGGTGCAGCAATAAACCATTTCTCTCTTCCACACACGTAAAGTAGGGGGGGGGGCCCTCTCATCCAAGCTCTAGCGATACAATGCTTGGCCATAAGGAACGCCATATCCACAATTCCCCGCTGGGAAGGGTGCAAGGGTTTTGGATAGCCCAAGAGGGCCAATAAGGGGTCCGGAGTCATGGTCAAGTTCACTGTTCTGTTGAGCTCGGTGTAAACCGACTGCCAAAAGGAGAAGACCACGGGGCATGACCACGCAACATGCAGGAAATCTGCCAGGGGGGCCCTGCAGCGCTTGCATTCCGGGGACTCTCGGAGCCCGTATCTATGGAACCTCTCCAGCGTATATGTCCTATTCAGGAATTTAAAGTGTGTAAGCCTATGGCGGCCGTTAGGGAGATTTTACGTACACTGGCGCAACAATAGCTCCAGAGGTCCTCGGACATATCCATGCCTAGGTCGTGCTGCTAGGCCAGCCGCGGCTTAGTGTATTTCGCATATAACTCTGATTGAGCTGTCCGATAGAGGTTAGAAACTAATTTCTGAGGAGATTTGGCTGAAACCACATAGTCAAAGGTAGCAACCGTCACTGGTTTCTCCTGTCAGCCCCGAGGAGTTCACGCAGAGTGTGGCGCACCCTGTGGAACTGGAAGCTCGCCATCAAGGGGGGGTCCTCGACCGCATGGGCCACCTGGTCCCACGCTCGCGCCGTGCCACCCGAGAACAAGTCACCCATGGTATGGATACAAAGCAGTCGAAGGGCTAAAATTACTCCCTTTTTCCTACAGGGAGCTAGCCAGTAGCACCACTTGAGATTCGCGTTCGGGGAATACAGTAACGAACATGCCTGCGCGTTCGCCATGAAGTGCCAGGCGTGGACAACCGACAGTAAGGAATCAACCAAGCCCGTATGGCGATCCCGAAATTGCAATAACAGGGCTGGCAGTGGATTTGGATCCGCAACTATCCGCTCGATACAGACATAAGGGGCGTCCTGGGGACTGTGAATCCACGAATAGGTGTGGGCGGACTGCGCTGCGCGATAGTAGAGCTCCAAGTCCGGGGCGTTGAAGCCGCCCGCCGCATATGGTCGGATTAAAAAATGCCAAGCTACCCTGGGTTGCTTACCCGCCCAAGCTATCCGCACCAGCAGAGATTGAAGTCTACGAAAAAAATGAATGGAGAGGACCTCGGGATAGTGTTGAACAGGAAGAGAACGCAGGAGCACCACCATCTTCATTAACGCAATGCGTCCCAGAAGAGACAGCGGGAGGGAGATCCATCTGTCAACGTCGTCTTCCAGCTTCGAGACAGCACAGCCATAGTTCTCCCTGAGTACAATCTCAAAATCAGTGTGGAGCCGGATTCCTAGATATCGGACCGCCTCAGTAGTCCACTGGAGTGGATACTCAAGTTCAAACTGCACCGTAGCCGCTGTCAGCGGAAACATGATCAGTTTCGTCCAGCTCACCTGGATGCCAGAGAGGGATCCAAACCGGACCACCTCCCGCAGCACCAGAGAGTATTGGGGTCCCGAACATAGAGGAGCGTGTCGTTCGCGTAAGTAGAAACGATAAGCTTGTACGTGGGAAAGCTGATACCTCGATGGCCATGATATTCACGGAGGGCACAGGCAAGGGGCTCGGCCGCCAAAGCATAGAGTATCGGGGATAGCGGACAGCCCTGTCTCGTGCCCCTGCCGACCTCTATAGATTCCGAGGTCAGTGGGCCAATACGTATACGAGCCGTCGGCTTGAAATACAGGACCGACAATAACTGCAGAAATAAAAGTCCAACGCCCATCTGTCGAAGGACATGGTGCAGAAAAGTCCACTCCACCAAGTCTAATGCCTTTTCCATATCTAAAAATACAGCAACAGCCGGCACCTCCGGACGAGTGTGTTGGAAAGCGGCAAAGACCGTTCTGAAATTATAGATAAAATTGCGCGTAGGGACAAAGCCAGACTGTCTTGGAGCCACCAGGGAAGTGACAAGAGGCTGCAAGCGATTAAAGTGCAACTTAGCAAACATTTTCGTGTCAACTTTCATGAGGGAGAGTGGGCGATACGAGGCACATTCATTCGTGTCCTTGCCCGGCTTAAGGATTGCCAAAATAATCGCCTCACGCATAGAGGGCGGCATTGAGCCCGAATTGGCCATGTCATCATGTGGTAAATATTTGATTTACCGTCTTAATTTCTATGTAGGTAAGTACTTAATCAATAATAACTCAATCGGAAAGAAAAAGGCAGAGTCCGTGGTGTTAGAGTTCTTAGGGGTTTTATTCCTTAAAAAGGAATCGTTCTAGAACTGGATATCATGTTCCTGCAACCACAAGGGTTCAGGAAGGGATAGAGCAATATTTTATTGACAATACATAGCTTATATACTTAAGTTACATTATAGAAACCAATACAGTAGGCGTAACAGCTGAGAGAAACAAGATAACAGCATCCACGTGGTAGTGAAACGTAATTAGAAGGCGTGAACTAGGCGTGAACATAGAGGTGTGTGCTAGAAACGTCACAGATAGGTGTCACAAGTGGGTGGCACAAAGCAGAATCTTGTAATGTCAGCAGAAATCTGAGGCTTGGATGCGCGCGCAGCTGCATGACGTGTGATTGACGTGAAACCAGAGGGTGCAGGGGGACTTGACATTTACACTGGCGGAAAGAGACAGAAGTCTGGCATGTCAGATCAACTCGTACTTCTATCATATCTGATATCTGATGTTTGGGAACCATATTATCTAAACGGAAAAGGTCTCTGGGGCAGAAGCTATTCTATACTGACTGTGAGTGCGTGTATAAGCGCCTAAGTGTCTACATGAGAATGCGAGGGGCATGGGCCTTCCACGGTAACAGGGGCTATGAATTACTTGCACGGAGACAGTGAGGCCGGGCCCTTCGCTCTGCAGCTGGGAGGATGTTTACTTAAACTAGTAGGCAGGAATGCATTTTCGAGGAGCGGAACAGATAATTCGAAGGTTGAATACAGTCTTGGCAGGCAGCAGGCTGAGCTAAGCGCCGGGAGCCACACAAGGAGTAAGGCAGAGGTCACGGGTACAGAGACAGCCTGGGCTGAAGTTTTCGGAGTCAGAAAGCAGGAAAAAAAGGCTCGATGGCAGAATTCAGGCCCTACTTTGCCAGAGCTGAAAAACGTGTAAAGTACACCACAAAAAGACGTTGGCATAGCATACTTAGGAACGGAGCATCCAACCCATTCAGGGTGGGTCTGAAAGAGGACATGTTAACGTTGGACGCAAATGTATTTGCGTCTTCATAGCTGGTACGGGAGGGAAGTTACATGCACTTTAAGCTGGTACATGGAGACGGTGGGGTACACGCTAGAGAACACAACTTGACCATAAAATTTATATTTCCTCAATCAAACAAGCTAAGCAGATGGGGAATCAATAGATCGGAAAATGCCTTATAAAACGCCACTGTGAGGCCATCGCTACCCGGAGCGCGCCCACCCTTCATGGAAGACGGTGCCAACACCACCTCCTCCCTATCAAAGGAGCGAGCCAAAAATGTGCAGTGTATGTCAGTGAGCCACGGTAGCTCTGTGTGACAGATAGTCCACTATTCGTTCCTCTGGGGCAGGTCCCCTCTAAGTGTACAGAGCCGCGTAGTAGTCGCGAAAGCACGCAGTTATCGTGTCGTTCGAGAGCGGGAGCCCGGATTCCTCTGACCTAATCGTTGGAATGGAAGAGCACTCCCAGCCCCGCTTAGCCAAGAGGGCCAGCACCACGCCCGGGCGTTCTCCCTCACAATAAGTCCTAGCAATAGCATACTTCCCTAGGGGTTTAATCTCCAAATCAGCTTCATCATTGTATTCCCGAAGGACCCCAGCAATCTCCCGTTCAACAGTCCCCACCAGACCGCAAACGCAACTTCTCCAAATCTCTGTTTACGTTCCAAGAGGTCAAGGCGACCCCTGATCGACTTCAGCACGCCTCCATGTTTCGAAATAGTAATTCCCCTAGCATAGAGCTTAAACGCTTCCCAGACCGACTGGAACGAGTCCACGGAGCCCACATTAGCTTCGAAAAAGATCTCCAGCGCCGTAAAAAGTTCCTCCTTGAAGAGAGGGTCAAGCAAGGAGTAAGGGGGAAAGCGCCAACAAAAAGGCGGAATCTGTCGCACAGGCATGGAACAGGAAAGCATACGAGGCAAATGGTCCGAGTAGGTCTGCAGGAGGATCTCACAAGAACTGAAGGAAAGAGGATGCAAACCAGTAGTCTATCCTCGTATATATATTATGAGGGGCTGAGTAATGCGTGAACCCACCCGTAACGGGTAACTATGGCGCCAGAAGTCCAGCAAATCAAGATTAGCCAATTGCGTAGACAGTGTGCGCGCAGAGGCCGAAGGCACCCACGTCGGGCCATCCGACCTGTCCAGTGCTGGGTGAAGTCAGGTTAAAATCCCCCCCCAGAAAACAACCTTGTCAATATACGTGTAAACCTTCTGGGCTAGGGTTGTGTAGAAGCTAGGAAGATCAAAGTTGGGGCCGTAGGTATTTACTATACACATATCCATGCCTTTACCAGAGCAGGTGGTAATTGTAAAGCGTCCTTCACTATCAGTGTCCACTGGTGACCAAACAAGGGAGGACCTAGGGTTAAACCAAGTGAGGACCCCCTGGCATGAGTAGTAAAACCAGCGGCATGGACATTATCATGGAGCCCTCTATAACTGAGGATGGGACTATGCGGTGGGAGGTGTCTCCTGCAAAACCGCAATGTCTACCCTGTGTTTCGCCAAATACTGGAGAACTCTTCAAACCTTGCGGTGGTCATTCAAGCCCCTCACTTTCCATGTAAGGAACCACAACGCGTCAGCGGCTGTCTCCTCACCCGTCATGTCTCCTGCCATAGTGAAAATATAAGAATCGCTCCTGCCACATACGACATATAAACGTGGGGTATTGTGTGTACTTCTCTGCCACCCCACCCAGTCCACTTACATTCCTCAAACAACAGTGGCATCGCACCGTGAAACATTGGAAAAAAGACCCAAAACAGCGCCATCCCATCCCCCCCTCCCACGCCTGCCCTACCCCAACTAGGCCCCACTCATCCTTCCACCCCAACAAGCAGTCCCCCACCCCCCAAGCATCCCCACCAACAAAACAGCCACAAACATACCCACCATCCACCCACCAGCCACCCCACCCCCTCCCCCAAAAAAGAACCATGGGAACAGTGGTAATCACGCGGGGGCAGAAGTAGCTGACCTAACTCGTACTAAGGGCACTCAACAACAATAGCACGGAAACTGCCCCCCATCTCCCCCCGCCCCAGAACCCTAAAGAAGAGTGGTATCAACACCACAGTATGCTCATTTGGAAAACCAAAAAACTAAAGAAAATAAGGATAACACATCCATAAGGTTCACGTGTTCCGAAGGGGCACCAGAGCACACATAACCAGACAGCAGGCAAAAACATACGGCCGAACAAATTCCAACAGGCTATGTGGGACAAAAAAAGACAAATGACAAATTTGAACATCGCACAGAAAGTGGTATAGCAACACAAGGGGCTTCAGGGCAAAGTGGCATAAGTCCAGCGCAATAGAACTGTCATCACCTGAGGGGTTGATATTGTGCACAGCAGCCTCAGGATCAATAGGCCCCCCCGGTCAGGAGACATACCCTCCCGCAAAAATTGAATAAGGCATCAACAAAGCCTGAAGAGAGACACCGGGCGTCAACCGGTCCACAGCATGCCGCAATCAGTCCTGGTCCTCCATGGAACCCCTTTCCTGATCAACTTTCTCTTGTCTCGACCGTCGCTTCTCCCGCCGCCAGTCTCTCAGGGCCTTCTGCAGCACCTTAGGGTCCGTAAAAATCAAGGACTTCCCCTGACGCTTGACGCGCAGTTTCGCTGGATATAGCATCACGTAATCTGCGCCCAGATCACGCAACTGGCGTTTCATAGGGGCAAACTACTTCTGGGCCTCCTGTACGCGTGCCGTGAAGTCAGGGTATATGGACAAAGTGGAGCCCTCGTACTGCAAAGGCTGCTTTTCTCCAGCCAATTTTAGGGCGACATCCCATTCTCGATAATTTAATAGTTTGGCTATGATGGGTCGCAGGGGGGGGGGGCACCCGGCTTGGGCCGCGGCCCCAAGGAACGGTGCACCCTCTCCACTACAAACATGTGGGAGAAAGCATTATCCCCCAACAATTTCTTCAGCAGATCCTCCATGTACAACTGAATGTTACCCATAGGGGTACTCTCCGGAAGGCCTGTGACGTGCAGGTTACAGCGGCGTGAGCGGGCCTCCAAATCCTCAGTTTTGTCCAGGAGCGACTGCATAGCCCTGCCAATCTGCCTGTTGTCCGATTCCAGCGTGGTGTGGGAGCCTCCTCAACCTCGGTTAGGCGACGTTCCGACATATCAAGTCGTTCCGCATGCTTGTCCAGTCTCTCAGCCATGCGGTCCATGCGGTAAGTCAGAGCGTCCAATTTCATACCGATAGCAGTCATGCCCCCCTGAAGGTTCTTTTCCATGGCTAGGAGTATCCCTCTCAGGTCCTGCTGTTGCGCCTCCTCCGCCCCGTCCTTATCAACCATGCCGCCACTCCCAGCATCATCTGCCGCCTTCGAGTTCTTCTGAGAGAAGGATAGCTTCGGCTGTGATCTGTCCTGGCACCCCATGTCACACAGAGGAGCCCCACCAGGTCCCAGACGCAGGTCTGCAGCCAAAGCGCACTCAGGTTGCAACACCCAACCTATGGGAGGCGCAATGGCACGCAGGGGGGGGAAAGTCAGCTCAGCAGGAGAGACAGTAGGCCACGCAGACCCCACGTGCCCAACAAGCCGCCAGGGATCAGACAAACACCAGTAAAAGGAAAGTAGCTGGACACAGCGCCTTGGCTTCTAAGTGAAGTCAAGCGATCCACAGGGACACCAAGTCCCCCCCCTCCCTCCCCCCCAGTACCCGCACACATATCCAAAGGCTGGGGGGTAGGTAAAGGTCACCACCAAAGGGGGCCAGAAACAGCCAACAAAAGCGCGGGCCAGGGGTACAACAGATTCCCCAATACAGTCCTCAGAGGGGTTCTCTCCGCCGTAATCAATAGGGATCCACTGGAGGGGAAATGTTATGCCCGCAGGCACTCACTCCACAACACAGCACCAATGAGGGGAGCAAGGGAGGAACCAGGCACTAGAACTCACGGTGGTCCCCAGGCGGCAGCGTATGCAGCGCTTCTCTTCCCAGGTGTCTCCGCTGTGATCAGGCGCCTCACAGCATGCCCGGGTCCCGCAGGCCGCAGCAGCTCAGCACGCCGGTCCCAGCAATGGCACTTCAAATAGTTCGCACCAGAGGGAGAGGGGGGCGGGGGGGGAGAATGATCCCCCTCACACCAAGCACGCACCCCTGCTCACCGCCGAGTCTGCAGGTCGCATCCCGCTCCACAGCGCGTGGTCGCGCAGATCTCCGTACCGGCGGGCACGGCTCCAGTAGCGGCTGCAGCTAAAAATCGAGGCCGTGGCTTCAAAGGCCCGCCACGCGCCTCCGCACCGGATAGAAGGTCTTGGTCCCTCGGGTCACGGGCCCCGTCTACGCCGCCATAAGTGAGACTGCGGCAATCTCGCTCACAGCAGGGCTGAGGATTGCCTCACGGTGAGTTCCAAACAAGCAGGATAAATGCAGGATGGTGGTTCAGAGCGGAGGAGCTCCGGACTCAGGCAGCCATCTCGGTTGCCGGCTAGCTCCGCCCCGTTTGTAAGTACGATTACGACCAGTAACGGACAGACAGTTCCCGTTTAACTTTTGGCACTATGCGAGTTGGAAGTTGCTGTATCATATGAGATGCTGATATTTGTGAGCTTACCTTTACTCCCTTTTACCTTTGCACGAACGTTTACGATTAGTAACGGGTACATTTTTCCTGTTTAACCTTGGCACTATGCGACTTTTTTAGTTTAGACTGAAATTTCATTCATGCGTTTGCTTTTAATTTTTCTCCTTAACTCATGGGGCTATGCAATACATTTAGATTGAAAGGTTAGGTTTTAATCATGTTTGTTCGCAAGACTAATATCCCTTTGAATTTTGAATCCAGTGCTTTACTGTTGACTGGGAATTCAGAGCGTTCTTGAATTTGGTTTGTCCGTCCGCTTACAGTGGTGTTTTATTACAACTGCTTTTATGTTCAACGGAATGCATTACAGAAACCCATTGTGGTTTTATATTTTAGGACTTTGATGGTTTCTCCTAACGTGGGGTACTATAATCATACACATAGGAATGTAATACCTGATGTCTACTTACTCATTTGGATGACTTTGGAGCAGAAGGACAGCTTGTCGCAGCTGGCCCGCCAACACCTCCGGGCACTGCCCCATGAGGAGGATGTCGTCCAAGTACACTAACATACGGACCCCCTGACGTCTGAGGAACTCCACTACCGGGTGGAGAACCTTCGTGAAGCACCACGGGGCCGACGACAGACCGAACGGCAGTGCGGTGAACTCGAACACCTTGCCGTCCCATAGGAACTGAAGGAAACGACGATGAGGGGGGTGGATGGGGACGACCAAGTAGGCATCCTTGAGATCCAGTCTCACCATCCAATCCCGAGGGAGGAGTACGTCTCGAAGGAGGTGGATACCCTCCTTCTTGAAATGTTGATAGACCAACCACCCGTTGAATTCTTTGAGATTGATCACAGGTCTCTTGCCCCCATCTGTCTTGTCTACCAAAAAGACGTTGCTGAGGAACCCGTGTGGGTGGCGCGTTGATAGACGGATGGCCCCTTTGCGGAGCAAGTCCGAGACCTCCCAGTCTATCAACCGCGCTTCGGACTCTGAAAAAACCATTGGGCGCGGGGGCACCGCTTGCGTGGGCCGGTCGTAAAATTCTATGTGGAACCCACGTACAGTTTGCAAGACCCAAGCGTCGGCAGTGAGCAATTCCCACTCCTCGTAACAGGTTGCCAGCCGCCCCCCAATCGGAACTTGATCCAAACAAAGGACACTTACCGGGGGCATTTCCTTGTCCGGAGTTCTTCCTGAACCCTCTGCCGCCGAAGCGCTGCCCTCTGGTGGGGTAGAAGTTGTTAAAATTCGCAGAGGTCTGGTATTGGCCTCTTCCGGTGCCTTGTCCTTTATTGTTGGTCTGCTGGCCACGGCCGATCGCGCGGCCCCTACCGCGACCGGCCCCTCCGGAGAAACGTTGGTGGAATACCCTCTTGATGCTGGACTGGGCCTTATCCAGCGACGTGAACGTGTTCACGAACTTGCCCAGCTCCCTGATGAAGGGTTCGCCAAAGAGGCCTCCCTGGGCCACAGCACCCGCCTCCGACGAGGCCAGGTCCCCCAACTTCTGGTCCAATTTGATCAGTAGCGAACGCCACCTCTCCGTAGACAGGGCGCAGTTGGCGTTGCCCAAGAACACTATCACCCTCTGGGCCCAATTCAAAAGCACCTCCGGAGAAATGACGGTGCCATTCGCCTTAGCCTCCTCCGCCATATCGAGGATCTTCGTGGCGGGCCCAACCGCATCCAGCAATTTATCCTGGCAGGCCCGCCAGGACCGATCTATGCCCTTCCTGGGGTCCTTCATAAATTTCGCCAGGAAGGTGGCCATCTTGGCATCCAACTCCGGGGTCATGGCCACCTTGCCTTCCAAAGTCAGCCTAGGGCACTCCCCACGCAGGCAACCCCTCGCCTCCTTTTCCAGGGGCTTGCGCAGCCTGCCCGCTATAAATTTTGCCACAGTCTCCCCCGGTGTCCAAGCCGCGGAGCGGGGATGGACGATCTCGTCCGGGTCCAGCATGCCCGACTCATCCCGAGGCATCTCCTTGGCAGTGGAAGCTGGAAGCCAAGATCGGGTCGACTCCCCGTCGTCATCCGTATCCGGAGAGTCGTACACCGGAGAAGCGGGGGCCGTCGACACGTCCCCCGAAGCACCAGGGACCACCAAGGGAGCAGGGGGCACCGCTGTTGCCTTTGCCAGGAAGGCGTCCCGAAGACGCTCAAACGTGCCTGTGTCCACTCCTTGGGCCTCCGATGACGGCCCCTCCTTACAAGGCCTCTGCGGGGCGGGTGGCAACCCGCCAGACGTCCCCGGGAGATCGGGGACGGAGGCACATGCGCTGATGCGAGTTTCGCGCACTCTTCCACGATGCGGGCGGAAAGGCGGTCCTCCATGGGGCCTACCACCTCCGTCACGCAGCGGTAAATCGAATTGTCCAGCGCCTGGTAAAATTCGTCGTCCTGCAGATAGGAGTAGGGTTCCTCCTCGTACTCCCCTTCCATCTTGGGTCACAAGGCAAATTCGGGGCACCCTGTAGGGCGGCAGGCGAGATAGATCTCAGATATGGGCAGGCCAACTGGCTGCGATCACGTTTTTGGCCAACCGCCGTGGCAGGTGGGCTGCACCAACCCCCAAGCGCGCTGACCCTCCTCGCCGGGACCGGGTCTGCGCACCCCTCAGCGCGCTAAGCCACACTTCGATCAAAGAGGTGCACAAAGTTCACCCGAAGGTGTTTCACGCAGTCAGAGCCGCAATACAGACCCCAACGGGGCGTCAGGAGCAGGGAGGTACAGACCCGGAGCACCAGGTGTCAGAGGGGTACGCGAGGGCTGGCTCCTGCGCAAGCAGACTCCACGGCGCGGCTCCTGGCACTGCGGAGGCGCGCCGCAGGGTCGGCGAGACGTCAGGGCGCCCCCTGGCGGCACACTTACGCACCACACACGAGTGGGAAAGAAAGATCGCGTAGGAACGAAAGAGCGTTCCCGCGACCGGGGACTCTGTAAGGGAATAAACCATGCAATGAGTCCCCCAACGATCGTACACACAATACAATCAGTAACCTCCGAAAAGGAAAAAACATGAAAAGCACTTATCTGGCTGCGGGAGCAGCGAAGAAAGAGGAGGAAGAAGATGAGAAGGCCGGATTTATAGCGTGATGGACAGAGTGGAAGGACTATGGACTATTGTTATACAAAGAGACTCTTGGGAGTTGTTGTTTTGATTTGTTGAACGTTCCGTCAATGCTTTATGTTTAAAGCATTTTTGTTACTATTATATATCTTTTCCTAAGCTGCTGTGGAGTCTTTATGTTAATAAAGCGAAGGAAGATATAGCATAATCTGAAGCCTCCGGTCCTGACATAGAATTTGGTTTGTCCGTCCGCTTACAGTGGTGTTTTATTACAACTGCTTTTATGTTCAACGGAATGCATTACAGAAACCCATTGTGGTTTTATATTTTAGGACTTTGATGGTTTCTCCTAACGTGGGGTACTATAATCATACACATAGGAATGTAATACCTGATGTCTACTTACTCATTTGGATGACTTTTTCTAGTGGGTATGGTATTTATTTGTCTCTTACAGAGTAGTTAATTCCTGTAGGTGTTACTTATATGTTAAGATCGCACTTCCACTACATGATTACTAAGACGAATATGCTTTTATATTTTATCTGATACAAGATTGTTGATTATACTACTGGGATTTGCTGGCGGCATGAGAATAACTAATTGGAATTGGTGAGCTTCTGTCATATATCACTTTAGGGTTTTCCCTATTTTTTCCTTCCTGCGTTTTACGTTAGGTTTTTATGTTGGGACAACTTTTATTGTCTTTTTAGTTCTTCTCACCCCCCTTGTACTCTTTCTTAATATAATTCTTTTTTCACTTTGGGTGCTTTCTGTATGTTTTCACTTGAGGCTTTTTTGGTTCTTTTTGTGCTATTTACTATAAGAATCTGGTTTCTTTGTTTCTAATTGGTGTGTCTTATTTTGCTGGTTTAGAGGTTTCTGTTTGAACTTTTTGCACTAGGTTATTTTTCTCTGTCCCTCTGCTATAGTCACTACATGTCAGTTTGTTCAGGGTTTAGTAATTTTTGTTTTTGTTGTACATTCTAGCCCTGAGGAAGTCTTTTGCGTATACCGCTTTTAAGACGAAACCCGTGTTGGCTAGGATTCACAAGGATGTTGATGTGAAAAAAATAAAAGAAGAATAGCATACATGTGGACTGGAACCCTTTTTGGACTATAAATTGTAGTAACTTGCATTCTATTTTGTGCTCGGGATACAAATCATAGAAATTTGCAAATGTGGATGTGATCCACATCTAATGGTGGTGGTTTGATGGACGCCGTCCTTATCCCTGGAAGCAACCAGATTTGTTTATAATAACACTTATTACAACTGAGCGCAGGGCTTATAACCAACCATCATTTAATTGCTTTGCTCTGTTCTCAGATTTGAAGTCCAGTTTTGTAATGGAATAAACAAGACTACAGGTCCCAGAATTTAAAAACAAAAATATCTGGACTGGGGACAAGGTGAACTTGGCAGGGCTCCTCCAGTCCGTTCATCAGCCCCAGTTCATGGGATCCTTTAGCCATGTTTTCCACATGCAGCACTGGTTAAAAGAAAAGCCTTCACATGCCACAATGCAACTTGCAGCAGGTTGAATTAGAGGTGGTAATTAGCAGAAAGCTCAAGCCAGGCTCAAACCTGAAGCCTGTCTCTTGTCCAGCTCGAGGTCCTGTTGGAGCATTGAGCCTGTAACAACAAGCTGAGCTTTCAAATGGCTTCTGCCTACTATCCACTGCTGAGCCCAAGATGTTACGTTATGGCTAGAGCTGATGGTTTTGGAACTGGGTAACCAGCAGTCTCAACACTGGCTCACCATTAAAAAAATATGACTTTGTGTAATTTAACTGATGCGAATGTTAAGTGGTTCAATGCCTTAGGGTTGGGTTGCACTATATAAAAACTGCAGAAAAATGCAGAGGTAAAAACAAAGCTTTAACATAAAATGAGACCAATACATAGCTATTTAGTAAATGCTTTCTACAAAGTGAAGCCAGAAAGCCTATATAAATCACTGCTTCCCTGCATAAATTATGTGATCTTACGTATATATTTTGTGAGAAGGTGGCCCGATATGCAGCGTTCGCTATTCTAGCGACCACTATGTATCGTTCCAAAGACCCTTATGGTGGTTGGTTGTAAGTCAACCTTAGACCAGCTATCCTAGTAGCGTGGATATGAGCAGTCTTTGGGCTAAACTCTAGAGGGTGTGTTAAGCCAGCTGTTATACCATCATATACCCCTTGAACACCAAGTGAAAGGACACCACACAAGTGTTATGAAAATAAACAGGATATTTATTAGAATCACAACAGCCCTGTACTCTTTATGAGGACAGGGTACTAAGCACAGAACAAAACTCTTAGGAAAACACTTCAAGTGCACAATTAAAACAAGTGCCCGAGGGCACGGAAAGTTTAGTGGTCTCGGGCGGACCCGATAAGGCAAGTCGGAAGCGAGGGACTCGGGACCCTAGAGTAAGGAGGCTATGCAGGCACCGAAATGCCGAAGTTACCTAGCCACGAGGGCTGCGGCTGCACAAGTCTTACAGGCGTCGGGGGTCTTCGCTGACGAGCCAGGAGCCGGAAGAAAAGGAGTTGCTGGCCGGCGACCAGTATTGAATAGTTCGTTGTGATCCAAGCCTGGATCAGTGATCGTTGATACCTGAAAGCAGAGGGGACCAAGTTCGTACTACTAGCCAGTAGTCAGAGGGTACCAGGAAGGCACCGGATGGCCGTCACCTCGACTAGGTGAGTGGGCGACGCTAGGCTCTGCAGTCTCACGGACCAGGAGGCGTTGTCGGCGACCAGGATGGAGGTGCGAGCTGTCCCACGAATGTTGATGCTGTCGGCGTCGCTGGGCCCAGGATTGGGGCAACAAGCCTTGGCAGATTTCAGGGCCACGTGGTGGGCCTAAAATGGCGTCTTGAGTGGACCAGGAGGGTCCGGGGTGCTCCTCTCGAAAAAGGGAGCAAGGGCCGGTCTGGAGCAACCAGACCAGCAGCGTTGTTTGTCAGATGTCGTCAAAGAAGGGCACAAGCCAGCGGCTAGTGACCAGACAACGTGCTGAGCAGTGAGCAGAAGGGGCCCACGCAGATCGTGGAGATGCTGGGAGACTGCACTTCGGTGCTGGAGCTGCTCAGGGTCGGGGCTTCTCGGACCCCAGAGCACTCACCAGAGAATTACTTCGATGGTCGTGCTGGTTAAGAAAGCGTGCAGGTTTTGATGATGGCCGGTCCCTCGAGGTCTCGTCGCACCCACAGATCTCAGCTGAGCTGACGACGTGGGTAGAGGTTAGAGGTGCCAGGGAAGCCGGTTCTCGTCGAGCTGGGCCGTCGGATCCTTGAGGAAGGACTTGCAGCAAACCGCAGAGTTCTTAGATGGTGCCCGCTGGTGCAGGGTGACTACTCCTTAGCCACAAGGGAGAAATCTTGAGAAGAGTCTCGAAGTCCTTTCGTAGAAAGTATATTGATTCAAAGATGATCTAATTTGGAAGGGTCCCCGCTCCGGCCTTTATCCTAAAGAAAGGGGCGGTTACATGACTAGGTCCTGCCCTAAGGGTGGGACCAGGAAGGGGGGTAGTTACACCCCTCTCCTTCTGCTGGGCTTTCCCCAGGTCAGGGGCTGCGCGCCCCTGGAACTGGTTCTAGCCGGCAGATGCGTAGTGAGCACCGGGGTGCCACTCCGCAGTCACCTTCTTGCAAAGCCCTACCTACCCAGAATACACAAACCCTGTCTGGGACGGTGCGAACACCGCCCTTGACAGGAAACCCTTTGTCCAAGCTCTCCTCGCTGGAAGGACTCCCAGCAGCAGGAGGTCAGACTTGTGTCTGTGGTGGCAGCGTCCATTTTGTGGAGCTGAGGCTTCAGTTAACTTTAACCAGGGTTCACAGTTACGTACATGTCGTGTCCCTCTAGAAGGGCGGAATACTAACCTCGTCGCCAGGGTTGGTGAGAGGGCAGCACCCCGATACGTATGACCCCTTACTCGACATGTCTTGATAACGCGATACCGATGTTACCGATATGATACGCGTTATCATGGAACAGCCATTGGGTCTTGGTTCCGCAAGCTGCAACTGGGCTCGGCTCGTGCCAGAGCCCAATTCACACGGTTCCATGCACTCTGCCTTCAGGATTGTCAAGGCCTGCCATAGGAGTGACTGAGAGGAACTCGGGTGTCCATTTTAAGGTTAGGTATAGGGATACTACACCTACAGCAACGGGCGAGTACGCCACGTGGCCCCAGCTGTCGTGCAGCCAGTTGTGTCAGATTTAGATGGCCATCCAGGGGTGGCATAATACATGCTTCAGCCCTTGGTAGGCCCTGGGTGCACCGATGCCCTGAGTTACAGGGTCTGACAGGGTGGCCCAGTTCCAATTGGGTAATGCACCTAAGGTACACATATCAATTTAGCGAGAGAACAGCTAGGCTGTGGGTCTGATTGGCAGGCCCACAGCCCGAGAAAGTCGTAAACCAGTGAAACAAAAGCAAAAAGTCCGGGTGATCATAGGATTGCAGACCCTACTCTCCTACATATTTGATTTAACTAAAACTCAATTTTCTTCAAAATTACATATTACCGTACTTTCATAAACATGAGTTCAAAATACCAGGTTAACAAAAACCTATGGTTTTTGATTTAACAAATCATAACTTTGCTTGATAATTATCTGTGACATATACAGGGTTCAGTTCACTGTCACCATTGTGGAGGCTGAGTCAGGAATGGTTCTGCAGCCAATTTGTCAAAGCGGTTATGTTATGTTAAATGCAATTTATAAAGCGCACTGACACCGAAGCTTCCTGGTGCTGACAGACAGAACAGATGAGGGGGGAGTATAGGTGACAAAATCTAGCCAGAGATGGGGAAGAGGTGGGTTTTTAACATTTTCCTGAAGTTCAAGAGGGAAGGGGAGGATTTAATTGAGAGGGAGGAGATTCCAAAGCACAGGAGCTAGGTAGGAGAAACGGCGGCCGCCGAATCTCTTAGTTTTACTCTTGGGGGTGATCAGCAGATCGCGGTGAGCTGAACGCAGATTGCGTGTGGGACAGTGAGGGTGAATGAGGGATTTTAGGAAGACGGGACCAGGGCAGTGGAGTGCTTTGAAGGTGAGGCATGCCATCTTAAAGGCGACCCTTCGATCGACTGTGAGCCAGTGGAGGCTCGTGAGCAGAGGCTTGGCTGATTGCCATCTGGGGGTTCCGTGAATCAAGCGGGCCGCTTGGTTCTGGACAACTTGGAGATGTTGTATCAGAAATTGCGGCAGACCGTGGTAGATGGCATTAGAAAAATCCAAACGGGAAAGTACCAGCGAGATAACGGTTTGGGTAAGTGCCGCCGGGGGAAGAAGGTAGCGAACTTTGCGGATCCTCCGAAGTTGATACATACAGGAGGAAACCACCGCTCCAACTTGAGCCCTGAGGAAGAGCTCCGTGTCGATGATGACACCCAGACTCTTTACTGTTTTTACTGGGGTAGGGGGGAGCCAAACTCTGGAGGCCAGAACTGTGGGCCCTAGTAAACGTGACTGAGCCCCAGGGAGGAGGAGCTCGGTTTTACCGGGGTTCAACTTCAATTGGTTCTGGTTCATCCAGAGTTGGATGTGAATCATGGCTCCATGGAAGGTTTTGATGGCATGTGGTGAATTGAGAGAAAAAATGATTTGTTGGTCGCCAGCATAATTGTAGGTGACGATGTCCCATTTCGAAAGTGATTGAATAAGTGGCCGAAGATCAAGATTAAAAAGGAGCGGGGAAAGGGAAGAGCCCTTGGGGACACCACAGGACGTGGGGGTTTGTTTGGCAGTGTAGGGACCTAGGCGGACCGCTTGTGTTCTTCCCGTAAGGAAGGATTTGACCCACTCAAGAGCAACGCCCTGGATGCCCGCCTGCTCGACACGGTGTAGAAGGATGTTATGATCCATCGTGTCAAACGCGGCAGACAAATCCAGTAGGATGAGGGCTTGGGGGGTTCCCGCGTCCGCGTTACTCCTGAGTGTGTTGAGAACTGCCAAGATAACGGCTTCTGTGGAGTGGGCAGGTCTGAAGCCGGCCTGAGTCGGCTCGAAATAACAGGAGGATTCTATGAAGCTTGACAGGCAGCGGGTGACATGGGCCTCCATAAGTATGGAGAAGTAAGGGAGGAGGGAAATGGGGCGGTAGTTCGACGGCTCCGACATGTCAGCACCCGTTTTTTTTAGAAGGGGTACCAGGATGGGCTCCTTAAAGGAGATAGGACAGATGCCACTGCTGAGAGATCTGTTAAGTAGATGTAAGACACTATCTGGTAAGTTAAGGCAGATGCTCCGCAGGAAAGATGGTGGGCAGCAGTCCTTCGGAGAGCCAGATTTCACGCGGGTGGCTAGTTCCGCCAAGGAGGTGGTATCTAGAACAGGAAAGGAGGTGAGGGTCGAGGGGTTGTTAAAGGTATTGACCGGTAGTGGCGATTGGGGAAGTGGAGGGATGGATTTTTTGATTATTGAGATTTTTTCTAGGAAGGAGTTCAGGGTGTCACAGGCCTCCTGGGTGGGGGTCTGGACTGGGAGGTTTCTGTCATCTGTGGTTAGCTCATTCAAGACTCTGAACACCTCCTTAGATTTGTCGACTGCCAGGGAGATTCTGTTGGAAAAGTGTTCCATTTTGGCTGAGTGGATAGCTGTTTTAAAGTCTTTGCATGCGGCCAGATAGGAATGCTTGGCTAAGTCAGAGTAGTCACGTCTCCAGATGCGTTCTAACTGGCGTGTTTTTAATTTCCGGGCTTTTAGGTCGTCGGAGAACCTCCTATGAGAATTCTGGTGTCTAGTACAGGGGAATTTGACTAAGGGGGCAAACAGGTCACTAGCCGACTCTAACCAGGAGGCGATGTCTTGTTCTAGTCCGTTGATGTCGTTGGGGTCATGAAAGACTGGGCAGGAGTCGGCCAGGGCGATGAGAAAGCCCAGGGAGTCGTATGAACTCCATTTATGGGAGAGGCCACCAGCCATCCGGGGGGCAGGAATCTGACCGACAACTGTGATGGTGGTGTCCACCAAGTGGTGATCAGACCAGGCACACGGAAGTATGTCTGGTGGGGACAGCGCCAGGTTACAGGTCCAAATCTGGTCCAATATGTGCCCCTTAATATGGGTAGGTTGAGAGACATGTTGGGCGAGATTCAGATTTTTAAGAGTCTCAAAGAGCTCGGTGGCATGAGGGCTGGCATTAGTGTCGCCAAACCAGTAGTTTAGGTCGCCAAAGATAGCAAAGCGGGAGTGCAGTGTAAGGAGGGAGGACAGTTGTTCACTCATAATGGTGGAAAAAGATGGCATAGAGAGTGGAGGCCGATATAAAAGGAAGAAAGTAAGAGGGCCGGTATCAGTTTGTACGTTGAGTAGGTTCTCCACCTCAGGGAGGGGAAGAGAGTAGGAGGAAATGGAATTCAGGCGTTTAGATATGATAGCCGCTACCCCACCCCTGGGCCGGTCTCCGGGACGGTCGGCGTGGAGAATGTAATAATCGGGGGGGAGGGCCGCCAAGATGTCTGGCAGAGATTCTGAAGTAAGCCACGTCTCCGTGAATAGAAGTATATCAGGATTAGAACTGGAAAGCAGGATGAAAATGTCCTCAATGTTTTACTAGTGCTCCAGTTTTCAGATAAGATACCCTGATGGATGTGGAGTTCCTAGTCAACGTAGCTGGAGGTAGGCGACCGTCGACAAGGGATTGGTCGGGGCGCGTAAGACCAGCAGAGGAAATGTGTTGCAAAGCCATAGGAGATGGTAATATGGCGGTGTTCTGAAAATCTCTGAGTGCTTGGGGAGAGTATCTGATGGGATGGTCAGCGTGGTATGCCCTCAGGCCCGTCCTGGCGTGGACGGGCGCAGACGGGCTTGCCTTTGGCATGCCTTCGGCGCGCCTCCGCTGCGCGGACGTGGGAGGCACATAGTTTAAATAGAGGAAAAACAGGAAGGGGCGTGGCCTGACCAGGCTTCCCCAGTATGATGTCACAGAGTATGGCGGCCCGCGACAGCGTTCAAATCGGCTGTGCAGGGGGAATGCTAGCGAGGGTATTGGCAGGTGAGTAAAGTTAAAAAGGGGTCGGTATATAGATGACATATTTTTTATATGGACAGGAGAGATGGAGACCCAGAATGAGTTCCTACTCTGGTTAAACTTGGGTGATGAGAACCTCAAATTCACATCCCACACAAGTAAACACCAAGTAGAATTTCTGGACATTATTATCAAACATACAGAAGATACCTGACGGTAGAATTATATACGAAACCGTCCGATAGGAACAGTATGTTGCATTTTAATAGTAACCACCCTGCAACACAAAAGAACAACATCCCTTTTGGGCAATTTCTTCGGTTACGAAGAAATTGTAGCTCTATGCAAGATTATGAGACACATGCAGAAACTCTGAAAAGCAAATTTGTGGAGAGAGGCTACCCAAAAAGGATAGTGAGGCATGCTAATAAACGGGCGAAATATTTTAATAGAGACAATTTCTTTCTGCCCATAAAATGAGAATCAGAGAAGTGCTCCACCTATTATGTTTGTTACTAATTTTTCCCAAGTTAGTAATAAGGTCAAAAACATCATTAATAGAAATTGGCATCTGATCTCAGATAAAACAAATATACCAATTCCTAAGCCCATGTTTTCCTTTACAAGGAATAGAACTATTAGAAACTCTTTGGTTCACACCTATAGAGAATTGCCAAAAAACTGCCAAACTATTGATGGTAATCCTTTACCAACTAGCACACATCCTTGTGGTGGTTGTGTAAATTGTGCCAGTATTATTAAGGGCAACAAAGTGATAGTTAATGAGAAACCAGTATTTATTAAGAGTTTCATCAATTGCAGAACAAAAAATGCGATTTATCTCATTCAATGCCCCTGCAATAAATCCTATGTAGGTGAGACATCGAGGGAAATTAGACTACGACTTAATGAACATCGATCAGCCCTTAGAACTAACAAAATAGGAGCACCCCTCACTGAACACTGGAGGACCAATGGACATGCAATTGATGATCTGAAATGGTGTGGTTTAGAAAAAATAACAGGCAGTAAGAGAGGTGGCAATCAAGAGAGTAAGAGAAAAAGAAGGGAACAATTCTACATGTCCACTCTAAATAGTGTAAGATGTGGATTGAGTTCTAGAGAGGATTGGGAGAAAATCATCAAGTGAATATAAATAGGTGGCTTATAGACGATGGGGGACCTTTTACTCTTAGCGGGTATCTGTGACAGCTAGAGAACTATAATGACAAAAGTGTATAAATCAACTTGACCCTGAATATATATAGGCAACATAGCGGCATTTTTTTAGATGTATTTACTGAGGTTACCATAAAGTGATGAAGTGTTGAGATTAGCAAAGACTGAACTGAACCAATGCAACAACGGGCGCAACTCTGAACGTCGCTGTGTAACATCGCCGTGTAACATAGCGGCAATATTCAAAGTTGTAAACTAGTTTAACAGATAGCGGTGGAATACTTAGATTAGAGAATTAGGTAACCAATTGACCTCAGAATAAAGAGCATCAAGGCGATTGGATTAATATGTTTTAATAAATAGATTGGGATAGCGTATAAAAGATCAAAGAAAACGGTCGCTCAATCGCGTAGGAGGAGACATGAGACCCATAAGTGTATTAACCAAGGCGTAACAGGACAGTTACTGAGTCCAGTTTAAATATAAATATAAATACAACATCCCCCGGACAAACCGATAATTTTTTAATGAGGTTAACAATATAGCGTTTATTTACTTACAATCAATATGCAAATAGTAAATCCTGACAAACGCATATTTTTGGAAAGGGTAAACAATTTAACATTTATTTATTCACAATCAATGTGTAATAGTGAACCTCGTGAATTATCGTTATCGCGATTTTTAGTAATAAACAAAAGGGACAATAAAACGAGCGGCGGTGATTTAGTCCGTCTTTGAGTAAACAAACGTCATATTTCCCCATGGTAACGCATTTGTAGTAGTGGTCCAATGAGGGCCAAGTGTAGGAACTGGACTGGCCAATAACAAGGGTGCACGGAGGAAACTATAGACAGCCAAATGTGTTAGGTTTCCTTAGCTACACTTCCCAGATTGGTTGGAAGGTAGCGAATATCATTACACAATACGGGCGCCCAATTAGATAACGGGAAGCATATAAACCCGGAAGGCCGCTTCATTCTCCCATTTCTGTTCGACATAGTTCGAAGAAAGCGGAAGGTGACGAACTGCCAGGAAAACAGGAGCAGGGAGGCCGAGCAAAACTAAGAGGGTAAGAATTACCGTATGCAGGGCACCTATCTTAGAAACAAAACTCTTTGAGAAGTTATTTTGTTTTAAAACTGAGTAATAAATATAGAGCTATGGGTGCTTACTATCAAGATATAGGTGAAATGAAGAAGCGCAAGTCAAGTCAAAACCTTACCACAGAAACACAGAATGTCTTGAGAAGTTATTCCGTTATTCTGAATCAAAATAAGGAATTTTGAGTTATGGGTACTTACTCTCAAGATAGAGATAAATGAAGTCTTAAAAAAAAATGTTTATGTAGCGTATAAACATGACTTGTGGAATTAGGTGGCCTGTAATTCATTGACAGGAGCAGAGTATAGTCAACAAGAGTGAGCTGTGATGTGCTTGAATATAGACATTGGGTCCATAAGATCATAATGCCTAAATACATTTATAGGTAACAAGAAACTGATGATATCAGCCCAGTTTCCACAACGATCTGACCGAATTGAAAGCGGATCAGGACGCCAGTAATAGATCCTTATACAGATCCCAAAGGGTGAGTGATATATTAATTAATAACTGATACATTAATTTATATAGGGCAAGGGACATTCGACTATTGAGATATATGTGTTTAACCCTTCAGGAAATCTTACTGACAGCAACAGTTACAAAAACGGTGGCTCCTCCTGGCAGGCAAATACAGTGAAGGTCACATCTGAGTCACAGGTATAATATAAACTTGATCATTGTGTAGTGTCGAAGGTCACAATAATTAGCCCGCATATATGTATAATTAAGGGGTACCTTTGTTTTTCACATCCACAGATATTTACTGATGTGACCTTTTGTTGTACATAAAACAACGAACTTAATTTCCGTATTTGAAAGGTATGTAATAATGGTATGGTCCGCCTTATATAAAACAGCGATAATTGGGAATACTATTAAAGAAATAAAAATAGAAATTCTCCCTTTATTCATACAGAGACAACAGAGTTTGCTAAATTGTAAAAGGTCAACTTGTGAAGGGTCTCATCAAAAAGAACCCGCAGGAAGTCTCTTTAAAAAATAGTATTTTTCCAGTTGAGATATCTCCACCTGGAATAAGGTAGGCACACTGTAGACATAATTCTAATGTTTGTGCTTCTAAGAACAGGGGCTCACAGCATTGGACAAAGGTTCCAAGGGAGAGGCAAAGACATTGAGGTGTTAAAAATGGGGTACTGTTGAGTAACATATTACCCAATGAGTTGCTATTGAGAATTTGCTTGTTTTATTAATAAAAAAACATAACATGGGATATGTGTTATTTGTATAACAGAAAAAATGTAGAGCAAACTGTGATTCAATGGAGATAGAGACAATTGTTAAAATAAAGACCAGAATTATGTGACAACGGTAGAATTTAATCATAGGAATAGTACTGTGTGCAATATAGAGATATGTCCTTTTTCTTGCCTCAAAATATGGATTGTAACTCTGTGTGTTTTTTAATTATTCAGAATCAGTCCTGAGGAAGGTGTGATAATCAGAAAACCGAAACGCGTCGACTTTGTTTGATTCTTTGTTTCACTGTAACTTTTATCCAATTGTATAAAATGATATATTGTTTTTATTGTTTTTTAATGTTATGATTATGCATAATGAATTTTTTTATATAAATAAAACCTAAACAGAGTTTTTTACTGAACAACTTATTGTGATGATTATTATTTTTGAGTTAGTCAATACTATTGATATTCTATGCAATTCTACTGTGTCTTCTCCATCCTTGAGGTGTATATAAGAAAAATCCACCTACTTCATTGTATTTGTAAACAGACCACATTGTGCCTTTGCCTCCCTCGCCCACTTGATGGTATGCTGTTTTGATAATACACACCCCTAATAGTTAACATAGTAACTGGACGTATTCCATATTGTCCTTGGTACTAGGGACCTCTTCCTTTTCAATAAGCTCTTCCCCCCCCCCCCAGTCCCTGACAAGCCTGTGTGGGGCCCTCCTTTTCTTTTTTAAAATGTAAAGTTAAAAAGCACACAAATACAATTTTAAAATGATGCTCGTTGCTCCCGGCTTTCCGCCTCAGGAGTTCTCTCTGTCTGTCAGCGCTCGGATTTTGGCGCGTTATAAAGGCGGGGGCGTGGCCTGTTGTGGAGGGGGCGTGGCCTGACCAGGCTTCCCCAGAATGATGTCACCAAGTATGGCGGCCCGCGACAGCGTTCAAATCGGCTGTGCAGGGGTAGTGCTAGCGAGGGTATTGGCAGGTGAGTAAAGTTAAAAAGCACACAAATACAATTTTAAAATAATGCTCGTTGCTCCCGGCTTTCCGCCGCCGGAGTTCTCTGTCTGTCAGCGTTCGGATTTTGGCGCGTTATAAAGGCGGGGGCGTGGCCTGTTGTGGAGAGGGCGTGGCCTGACCAGGCTTCCCCAGAATGATGTCACCAAGTATGGCGGCCCGCGACAGCGTTCAAATCGGCTGTGCAGGGGGAGTTCTAGCGAGGGTATTGGCAGGTGAGTAAAGTTAAAAAGCACACAAGAAATACAATTTTACAAATAATGCTCGTTGCTCCCGGCTTTCCGCCTCAGGAGTTCTCTCTGTTAAGTACTTCTCAGTGCAGCCCTATAATGTGACAGATTAATGTCAAAGCTTCCACAAGTTATAGAAATACGCTTCTTTGAATTTTGATCAGGCTTTATCATATTTTACGCACAGGGCCTGACTGGCTACCGGGCGTTTTGGCATGCTGCCGAGCTGGGGGGCTGCTGTCACTGCGGTGGGGGCTAATTTCGTTGATAGAGACCTGCGTGTGCTTCAAAATAAACAAACAAAACGAATTTCATTCAGCACATGCAGGTCCCCATCAACAAAATCAACCCCCAGCTTGGCAGCATGCCAAAACGCCCGGTAGCCCGTCTGGCCCTGTTTACACAATCTTTGTTGGATGATTTTCATTAGCTCTGAGTTCAATAGGGAGTCCGAGTCATATGAGATCATCACAAGGCACATCTACATGCAATAATGGAATGCCTTTACTGCTCTGTCCCTGTACTATCTCTAAAGATTTGAATGTTTTAATATTAAAAAGCCTAAAGGTTAACTTTCTCCATTTTCCTCTCATGCTTATCCTTCTAAGCTCAATATAGTGTGCATCAGAATGATGGCACGAGGGAACTAATCAGCATCCTATCCTTCCTAGCTGGATATAATACTCACTAGAGTGCTGGCATGAAGGGCCTAATCAGCATTGTATCCTTCCAAGCAGGATTTAGTACAAACAGTGCTGGTGCGAGGGGTCTAATCAGCATCTAATCCTTCCGTGCTGGATATAGTACGCATTGGAGAGAGAGATGGGGAGACCGAGATGGGGAGACGGAGAGAGAGATGGGGAGACGGAGAGAGAGATGGGGAGACGGAGAGAGATGGGGAGACGGAGAGAGAGATGGGGAGACGGAGAGAGAGATGGGGAGACGGAGAGAGAGAGATGGGGAGACGGAGAGAGAGATGGGGAGAGAGAGATGGGGAGGCAGAGAGAGAGATGGGGAGGCAGAGACAGAGAGAGAGAGATCGGGAGACAGAGAGACAGACAGATATGGCATGAAGGGCCTAGTCTGCATCTTATCCTTCCGAGCTGGGATAGGGCAATCCTCTGATATCTAATGTAATAGACACAGCATCTCATCCTTCTGAGCTCAATAGAGTGTGCATCAGAGTGCAGATAGATAGTCTACCTGCTCTGCCTTAGGACAGCTTATTTTGAACATGCCTACTCACAAAGCACACTGGGGTAGGGGTCTGATGTCTAGTAGCGTTTAACAAAAGCCCTTATTAAAATAACCTGATAAAATATAATTCTACATATGACAATATACAACGTAGCGCTGTGCTACAAAGATGTAAAACCCTCAAGTTAATTAATTAAAAAACGAATGTCTGCCAGTTTCAAAACTTGAGCAAGGAGCACCACATTTCACAGTGCTAATGTGAATTTCCCTGGTTGCTTTTTTTTCAAATGAGTGATAAGCCTGTCCTAAATACAAGTTAGAGGGAAAACAACTCGTACCATGAGTGCTCAAAGTGAAATAATACAAACGTAGAAGACATGCCACCAAGCCTTTTAGGTCACGTGCACTGTTTTCATCATCCTATTTAAGGACTGCCACTTCCAATAATACGATTTCTTGCATTTGTTAATACATTACAATGAACAGATTTTGTGATTCATTTTAACAATATGCGGCGAGGAAATCGACATAGGGTGTCTTTTACCCTGAATGAATTGGATAGGTCCTCGGCTTTCAAGCAGAAACGTGCATTTCCAACAGCAGCTCGGTGCGCAGCTGCTTCTGTCTGCCAGAGCAAAGGGTCGCCTCTCCTGGAGTGGGCGGGGCAGCTGGAGGCTCGTCCGAGATGGCCAATAGGCAGGACCTCTGGAGTCTGCCGAAGGGCAGGGGATATCCGATCCCGTTAGGATACCAAATATTATACAACACCTGTCTTGCAAGGATCGCATTTGATACATGGGCCCGGGGATTCATTTATTTGTCACATTGGGAAATATATTATCTAAAAAGCCATGTTCCGTCTGCCACAGCCCCGGGTGTTGTGTGGCGAGGTGAAGGCCTCACACGTGGTCGCTCGCAGCAGCGCTGGAAGAATTGCACTCGAACACACTGCTGACAGGTATGCCGGAAAAGACCCCGAGCAGTCTTCCCGCTTGTTTATTTATACCTCGAGGCGAGCCCGCCCCAAGGGTGTGGGGATGCGTATGTTGTTCGATACATTGTGTGTGAGAGGTCGGGTGGCTCTCTACATCCCTCCTTTAATTCAGTTCGTTGGCAGGTACCCTTCCGCTACGGCGATGTCCAGGCGAAGTCCCTCAGTCGGACATGGATTGGGCTCAGATGATATCCGCGATTCCGGCATGCAGGGGAATCGGCGATCCCAGCCGGGATCACCTCGCCTCTCCGCACCGGAGACAGGGGGTCTGACAGATTGCTTGGAGAGGAGTCCGGTTGGCTGACCACTTCGCCTGACCCTTCCTGGCTCGGTCTCAGGACCGGGGTTTCGGCCCAAAGTCCGTCTCCATCTTGGCTGTCTGGTTTGACGCCCCCTGCTTCCATGATGTTGGTTGGAACACCTGCTAGCCCTTCTACTTTCTTGAAACAGGATATGTTGTGGGTGACGGCCTGGCGGCCTCTGCGCGCTGTTACCATGGTTCCTTGGACCTTTTAGACTGTCCACCTCTCTGGTTCAAAGGGGGTCCGGAATTTCCACCGTGGATGTCGGTCTAGGACTACCACGGCGTCCCCTTCTCGTATGTCTGGGTGTTTTGCATGCCGAGTATCGCTCGCCTTCTGGTTGGTTATGGTTCTCCGCAATTGGATCTCTTCGCTATTCCTTATCTCCGGTGTCCAGTTGGGTCGGTATATTGCCTCGTGGTGCCTTTTTGAACAGGGCATGTGCTGGGGCGCATTTTGTGGTGCTGTGTGGGGTCTGTCTATATGCGCTTAGAAATTGGTCCAGTGCAGCCTCCGGGTCATCCCCGCCGTCGACTGCGATGCGTAGGGCTCTGTTGAGAGTTCGCATTAGTCGTTCTACTTCCCCGTTGGCTTGGGGCCATAGCGGTGTTATCTTCCTGTGCCTTATCCTGAGGTTGTCTAGATATACCTGAAAGTCTCTTCCTTGAAACGGCGGCCCATTGTCAGACTTTATTTCTTCAGGGAGCCCCATCGTGGCGAAGATGTGATCCAAAGCTTTTTTGACTTGGGGAAAAGCTATTGAAGGGATGACTTCTACCACGGGGAATTTTGAAAACTAATCTACCACCACGAGCGCGTGTCTTCCATCTGGGAAACTCCTGAAGTCGACGCTCAGGTGGGTCCACGGTGTTCTGGGTGCTTCTTCCGTGATGATTGGAGCAGGCGCCGGTTCTAGTCCTGTTATAGTGCAAGCGTGACAAGAGCGCACCATCTCATCTACCATGCTGTCCATGGCGGGGAACCATACCTTATTTCTCAATCTGGCCTTTGTCTTGGCCATCCCCTGGTGGCCCACGTGTGCAATGGTTAGCATGTGTCCTTGGAGGCTTTCGGGCACCACGATGAGATGCCCTCTGAGCACAACTCCTTCATCTCCCACACTCCGCTCGTTTCGGATCTGCCATATTTGTTGTCGGGCGTGGCGCACCTCCGGCCTCAGACCTTGGACTCCGTCAAGGAACCATGTCCAGCTGTTGTCTTCGAGAGCTCTTTTAACTCGAGTCAGGGTCTCATCCGAGGTGGTGGCTTCTCCTATCTCTTGCAGAGTCAGCGTGTCCGGGCACGCTGCTAGAGATACCATGTGAACAAATTCCTCTGCTCCTTGCCCATCCGCGAGCGGGAGTGCCTTCTTCGCCACGTCTGGGTGTCGGGACAGGTAGTCCGCCGGGTTGTGCGCCCCTGGTCTGAACACTAAGTTGAAATTGTATCCCTGCAGTTGAACGGCCCACCGCTCGATCCGCGGGGGGGCCAGCCTGGAGGATCTAGCGAAGAGTGGCAGCAGTGGCTTGTGATCAGTCACTATGGTGAATTCCTGTCCGCAAAGGTATAGATGAAAATGCTGGCACGCCCATTTTATGGCCAGGGCCTCTCGCTCGATCTGGGCATATCGAGTCTCTGTGTCGGTGAGGGCCTTGCTTGCATACGCCATGGGCTTCCATTCGTCTGGGCCGTATTTTTGTAATAACATAGCTCCCAGACCCACCGGGCTTGCGTGCACGATGAGTTCTGTCTTCCGGCGTGGTTGAAAATATGCCATTACCGCCTTGTCTAGCAGGCTTGCTTTGATGTCCCGGAATGCCTGATTCGCTGAGTATGTCCATTCCCACTACTGGTCCTGGCGCGTGAGTGTTCTTAATGGTTCTGCCAGGGCCGCTAAGTTGGGTATGAACCGGCCACAGTATGTGGCCATCCCGAGGAAGCTCCGCACTTCGGATGGGTTCCGCGGAGTGCTCGCAGTCCAGATTGCCTCTGCTTTCCTCGGGTCTACTTTTAGGCCTTCACGCGTGAAAGTGTAGCCGAAGAAGTCGACAGCTTCTTGATAGAAAGAGCACTTCGCTCTGTGCAGGGTCAGCCCATGCTCTTCCAGCCTCTGCAGTGTGGCTCTCAGGTGGGCGTGATGCTCTTCTAGCGTGTTGGAGTATATGTCATCGCTCAGGTTGATTACCCCACTCAGCCCCGATAGGACCTCTTATCGCGTTCTGGAACACCTCGGCGGCAGATGACACGCCGAAGCTCAGTCTCTTGTATCGTCGGAGCCCGACGTGAGTCGAAAAAGTTGTTATATATCGACTTTCGGGTTCAAGCTCCCGCTGGTGGTACCCTGCGTTGAGGTCCAGCTTGGAGAACCACTTTGCTCCGTTTAGGTCAGCGATGATGTCATCCATCGTCGGGGTAATGTGGCGTTCTCTTTTCACTGCGACATTGGGGAGCCTCATGTGGACGCACAGTCTGATGGCGCCAGGCTGCTTGGGTTTGGGCGCTACGACCAGTGGGGACACCCAGGGAGTTGGTCCGGACACCTTCTCAATGACGCCTAGATCTTCTAGTCTTTTGAGCTCTGCCTCTACCTGTGGGCGGAGATTGAACGGTACCCTCCGATGTCTTAGGGTGACTGGGCATAAGGAGGTGTCGATGTGTAGTCGGACCTTCTTTCCTTTGAGCTTTCCTAGGCCCCTGAATAGCGCTGGAAAGTCTTGCAACATGATGTCCGCATGTGATTGGTGGACTTCTTTTGCGAAAAATACTAACCCCAGGTCCTCTGCTGTGTGGTAATATGGAACCGGGCTTCTGTCGAGTATTCGCCATTGACGATGGTAGTGCTGATGACTCCTCTTAACGGCAGTGGGTCAGTACCGCCGTAAGTGTAGATGCGCGCACTCGAGGGAGCGAGTGTGGGCTTAGGTGACATTTGTTTGTATTGTTCGGAGTCCATCACATTCACTGACGCCCCGGTGTCGATGAGCGCCCTCATTTCTGTACCTGCAACCAAGACCGTGCACATGGGTGGTGATCTCTTTTTTGTGGATATTCGGCTCACGTACGATATCACGTATACTTCGTCATCGTCGTCCTCTTCGTAGCGCGGCCTTCTTTCTTGCGCTTGGCTGTCGGGTGGTGGATGTTCCGGCTCCAGTGATATCTGCCTCACTCTTTGTGCTAATGACCGGGGTCCATATCCTCCCCGCGGCCTGGGGGCATTTGGTCTGTACCTCCCTCCTTGGCACACTGCTGCAAAGTGGTTCAGTCTGCCACACTTTGAGCACGGCTTTCCTTTTGCGCTACACGTCGCGGTCACCGGATGATCTCCGCCGCAGTATGCGCACTGGGCGTCTCGAGATTGCCATTGGCATGGGCGAGTGCCCTGCGGTCTTCTCTGCAATGTGTCCACCCTTTCCTCTTTGATTGGCACCATCTTGGGAGTGGCTGGTGGGGCCATGAGTGGGCGTAGTGCCAGTTCCATCTCATCGGCCCTTGAATCCGACAGTTCATGTGAGCGAGCGAGGACAAGTATTTCGTCGAGCGTGATCCCGGGCTGTCTGAGGATGAGTTTTCTGAGTAACTTAGACCTGCATCCCACGATGATTTGGTCCCTGATTTCTTCCCTCGGGTTAGCGAATGGGCAGCTACTAGCTAGCCGGCGCAATCTGGCGTAATACATATCTACTGATTCAGCTTCAGTTTGCCAGGCCCTCTTGAATTTAAATTTCTCATAGTCATTGTTTAGCTGGGGGTTGAAGTGAGCATTGAGGGCGTTGACCGCCGCGTCGTAGTCCTCCTCCCCGCCAGTTCCCGGGAGGGTCTTGAAGAGGTCGCTGTTCTTGCTCCAGCCTTCTGGAACTCCCTTCCTGTTGCCCTCCGCACATCGCCTTCTTATCTACAGTTCCGGAAGGATCTCAAAACCTTCCTATTTGTGCGAGCTTACACTGCCTAGCCTCTCCCAGCTGCTGCCGTCCACTGCATCACACATAGCGCCATGAAACCGCTTGGTAAAAGAGCGCTGAATAAATGTTTTTAAATTCAAATTCAAAATTCATACACTTCAGGGCCTCCATAGAGGATTAGGAGGGACCTTTTGACCGTGTTGTCGGTTTCGCAGGTGCCTTTAAAGTAGAGGTTAAGGCGGCCCAGCCACGCTTTCCATCGCGGCGCCGCAGTCGCCGGGTCGGCCGATTCGCTGAAAGGGGGGCAGCCCCTGTGTGGGCAAGGCTGACTAGCTGAGGGCCCGTGGTGGTGTTGTGGGGCAGGCCAGCGGGGCCCGGTTGTGCTGTGCTTGCGGCGGGTGCTGCCGACGCGCCTCCTGTCGCAGGATCTGACATAACTGTGGTTGAGTGCACGTGTCACGCTCTCTCCAGAATCAGGGCAGTTAGAAGCAGCGTGTGTGTGTGTGTGTCTCTCTGGTGGCCGTGGGCGGATGCGCAGAGAATAAACAGGGCAGATGAAAAAGAAAACACTTGGGACGGCCAATGCTTGTTTGGTGTCTTGACTGTGCTGTGACCGAGGCTGAGGAGGCCTTGGATTGGCCAGTGCTTTATGCCGTCAGCGCGGCGATGCAGGAAGCAGGCAGGAGGGCCAAGGCAGGCCTGGAGCCGACATGCACCGTCGCTCCTCTTCACCCCTCCCCCTCCGGGGCAGCGCGCGATGCAGCGCGCACAGGCAACGCGCTTGGGGCCGGGACTCGAGAAGCAGGCCCAGAGTGCGCGCGGAGCAGGGGGGGGCCTCGAGTAGGCCGCAGGCACGCTGCGCTGGCGGGGTAACAGCGGGAGCACTCACCCGATCTTCGCGTGAGGCAAGCCCCGCCAGCTGAACACGCTCCCGTTGAGGAGACGCGTGGGCGGGCCTCGCACTACCACGCAGGCCAGGAATGGACGAGCAGCCGCAGCGGGTGGGCTCCGCAGTCGAATCAGGAACGCGGCAGGCAGCACGTCCGGAGCGATGCCAGCGGCCGAAGGCCAAAGTCCGCAGCAGGTGGCGGGGCACGCGTGAGGACGGTACCGACCTCGTCGCCAATGTTGTGTGGCGAGGTCAAGGCCTCGCACGTGGTCGCTCGCAGCAGCGCTGGAAGAATTGCACTCGGACACACTGCTGACAGGTATGCCGGAAAAGACCCCGAGCGGTCTTCCCGCTTGTTTATTTATACCTCTAGGCGAGCCCGCCCCGAGGGTGTGGGGATGCGTGTGTTGTTCGATACATTGTGTGTGAGAGGCCGGGTGGCTCTCTACACCGGGGACATTGTTTCTCAATCAGAACACCATGTATGCGTCCATAACAGCATTGTGGGCCCGGAGTTCAGGACGCCTCAAGGGTGCATTAACTCTGGATGTCTCTTCTCATCCAGTATTGACATCAGGCTGCTGCCACCGCTCCCGGGGTTTCCTCTTTTCCATTTAGACAATCCAAGCCTGGTCGTTCACCCTCGGTAACCAGGGTCTGAATCAACTCAATCTTCAGGGGTTTCATTGGCAGCAAAAAAATCAGTAAAAATAGTCATTTAGCACTTCATGTGGTCACTGGTCATCAATACAGATGAAAAGAAGAGCGCAGTCAGAGTGGGGGTTGTCTCTCCAGACTGGCTGAGTGAGGTCATGAGTGCCTTGTCCAGGCCACTGATATCATTGGTCAATAGATGAAGGGTGTATGCAGGATTCAAGAAGTCCAGGAATTAACAATGGAATTTTCAAAGTTCTTTATTTATCAGACTTATGCGAAGGTTCAAAACCGAGTTCAGCCAAAGCGTTTCGTTCTCGAAAGACCTTCGTCAGGGCTGAAAGCGATAAAAAACAAACATCAATAAATAAAGGGTGAGGGGAGGAAAGAAAGACAATAAATAGACAATGGAGAGACTTAGGTACAAGAGCATTAAAAGGCAACACTATCACAAACATTCTGTCAAAAGTAGATATAAAAACCCTAAACAGTTAAATGAAGCACACAAACAGTTCAAAACTGACATTGCACAATTAAATATTGTCAAAGATGAAGCAAACATACATATGAAGAGGCCACAAATTCACAAAGAATATGCATAGGCACATAGATAAAACGCACTGTTGATTACAACCCTGACATTGCACAGTTTGTTTTTACAATAGTTAAAACAAAAAAAAACACAACATTGAAAAAAGAAAAATACTCATCTGACTAGAATACAGACACTTAGCTTTATAAAATGTCTGGATTATTGAAGCCTAAAGTATATAATCTATAGAGTTGCACATATTCTGCACCCCAGTATATCTTAACCAAAAGTATCTAAACGATATTCAAAGTGCACAGCAAAAAAGGTTTTGTGGTCAAACTAATAAGTTTAGAGACTCGGGGGCATATTATCAAGCCCCTTATCGCGCGGTACCGACACTTTGTCGCCGAAAACGCGGTGATATTTGCATCGCCCTATTATCAAGGCAACGTTAAGTCAACGTGGCTTAAAGCCACTTTAATTGACTTAACGCTGATTTGGTAATAGGGTCCCTTTCACAATAAACTCATCGTGAAAGGGGGCGTGCAGTGGGTGTTGCGGTGGGGGTTCCACCGCAACACCCATTCACTTTGACGCTGCCAACTATTATCAAGAGAGGTGCTAATAGGTGGCAGCGCCGAATTTAAGAACAGGAAAGACCTGTTCTTAAGATGGCGAAACGAGGAGAAATGCTTCATTTCTCCTCGTTTTTGCTTTTTCCATGTGTGCTGCCTTGTACAGCACACATGCAAAAAGCAAAATGCCAATGATTCTTTATGTACAGGGAGGTGTCCAATCCTCTACATAAACAAACCTCTTTTTAAAAATGCTAATTTGTAACTTACATGTATGCTGCATGAAGCAGCACACATGTAAGTTACAAAATGGCATTTAAGCTTTGTTTATGTGCAGGGAGGAACACCTTCCTGTACATAAACAAACCTTCCCTGCCTGCGCTGGCGTTAAGCTGTAAAACGTATCACCATCGCAGGGGGAGAAGCTAGACTGCACCATATCCTTGGTAATATGATGCAGCCTGGCGCTTCCGAAGTGGCGAAGAGAGGCGTAAAGCTAAGGCGGCTAACACCTCCCTTCTCCACTTTGTTGGTAATATGCCCCCAAGTTTCCCCAAAAAACTAAATATATATACATATTGGTAGAACGTGAAAGATCTGGAAAGGAGAATAACAGCGAAAGTAAGAAAATAAGCGATAAGTCAAGAAAAGGACAGTGGAGAGAAAAGAGAAAGGGGAGAACATGTGGCTCCTTCTAGATGCAAGGCAAGTTTCCTACAGATGGATATACATTAATTCAAGCAATCTCGCCTTCTTTAGGGCAATAACCCTTCCAAAGGAGGAATACAAAATAACCAAATATCGAATGGTTAAACAGACGAAATACGAAAACCTGAAAAGGGCGAGAATCCGAGGACCATACAGTAATCTGAAAAGAAGCAGCAAACTCATAAGTAAAAACAATTGGGGCGAACACAGTAAGAAAGGTCAGTGAGGAGCATGAAATCCTAAATGAGAAATAACAAGGGAATGCGAGAAAGAGTAGAGACAGATGTCTGACCTTTACACAGCGACGTCAATACAGTGGTCACGGCCTCACTCTCAAAATGTTGGCTTCAAGTTCTCTTCATCAGGAATATAAATGTGTTCAGAATCTAAGATGACATGTATCAAAATTACCAAAATAAAAAGTGAATATGTCGACAATGAACATCAAAGGAAGAGTTCCAAAAGAAAAATTACCTGAACAATAAAGACGCAAAAGTACAATGAGGTGAATACTCCAGGCAGTAACTCTGTGCTCCGAGAATTGTCCCTGGTGTTAAACTTGTGCAAAAGGTTTGTTACATTACAGCAATTTGGAGAATTCCACATTATGCAAATTCCATGACATTTCAGAAATTACACCAGTTCACAATTTCTTAGACTTTTTTGCCACAGGAACTTGAGGGGCAGAGTGTTTCACAGTAGACTGGTTCGAGCAGACACTTTTTTTTGTGCCAGACATCTTGTGCTAGTTTCTTGAGCGACTTTTGAAGACCATGTATATACCCTTATGTTTAATTTTCGCTTGCGACACCCTATAATGCATTTCATGAAATGTAGGTGTAAGGCCTGGAAGGTCTGGCAAGAGGACAGGAATCCCCGCGCATCCGATAGGGTCCAATGTTCAGCATAGGGGGGCCTTGCGCCCAGAGTGCCTGGTCTTAAAGAGGAGTGGGCCAGGCGGTTGGGTGGGCATGGCTGAAGTCTGCCTGAGCCAGATGACCAGAAAATTGAAGTTGGATCTTCCATAGAGACAGTGCCAGATAATGCAACTAATAATTCAATGCCCGACACCCTGAGAGGCGCTGCCTGGACAAGTCCCATCCTTTCTAAAGGGTTTCCCCCGCAGGTCCTTGGGAGGATGAGCAACAGGTGCAGCCTGGCATGCTTCCTCATGGTCCATGGAGCTATCCATGGAGCTAGTGTACACTCCCTAGGCCTTCTGCGGGGTCAGTCCATTGCCTCTTGTCGAGGCTGGGTGCAGTCCTGTAGCCTAGGTCTCCTAGGCATCATCTGGACACCCTAGAGTTAGCCATCACAAATAACCCACTCCACATATGAGTTCCCTGGAAGAAGGGACACAAGGGAGAGTTCCCTCCTCAAGACCCCAAAAGACACTGCCTCACCCATGTTTTTATTTCCCCTCCCTCCCCCACCATCAGGGATGCATCGGAGCCTAGGACATGAAGTAGCCTGGAGACACCAGAAAGTGTATTAACCTTAGGGACGCAGGTGAAGCCGTGACCCATCATCCAGCACCCTATGCTATGTGTCATAAAACCTCTGAGGCAGTTACACTGAATGAGTACTTGTGTCCTTATGCAAATGGGATATGACGTATGCCACTGTTGGCTCATGAAGGCAGGCTAACCCGAATGATGAGAACACCTTTTGTGTCCTGGAGAGTTCTAAGCCTGCATTCATAGATTATGAGTGCTGTTGATGTTGATGGGTAAAAGGAAAATGTCAGGAGTCACTTAAGGGCGTATTTATGAGAAAGTCAGGCAGCTCAGAGCAGCAAGTCACCTTGCTCTGCTGCGTGACAGGGAAAGGACGAGAATGTGCTGCATTTAAAGGAATACGGCACATTCCTACCTTTGTTCCTGCGCTGGCACCATTTTGGCAAGATGCAAGGGAGCCTGTGTTGCAAGCAGGATTGCTTTTGTTCAGGAAGGACACCTTCCTGCACAAAAACAATCCTGCGAGGCATATTCCTCTTTCTATGCGTGCTGCATAATGCAACACATATAGAAAGAGGAAGTAATGAGGAGACATAAAGATGTCTCCTTGTTACACCTCCCCTGGGAAGGGGCATCTATTTGGCGCATTCCTAGGTATACCACTTTTGGTAAATCTGGGAATGCATCAAAAACCATGGAAGTTGAGTGGGAACACCCACGCAACACCCATGGAATGCCTTCCGAGGCAGAGTAACGCAACGCAGCGATTTGTGCTGTTTGCTTTAGTCCAGATTTATGAAGCCACTCAGGGTGGCCTTGCGTGGCTTCATAAATCACATTTTGGACTTGTCGTGCTTGCACCATGTTGTATGGAGGAAGAGCGATGATATATATGAAGAAACGCAAATCAACCTTGCGTGGCCCCGAGTGGCTTCATAAATCTTGGGTAAAGCAACGCAGCACAAATTACTGCTTTGCCTTACTCTGTGCCAGGGAGGCGTTTCTTGGGTAATGTGCAGGTGTACCTATGCAACATCCATGGATTTTGACGTATTTCTAGATTTACCAGAAGGGGCGTACCTGGGAATGCGCCAAAAGCCTACACCTTCCTAGGTGAGGCGTAATGAGGAGAAATAGGTTTATTTTGCCTCCTTTCTTCCATTTATGATGTGTGCTGCATGCAGAACGCACAGAAATAGAAAAATGCCTCTATGGATTGCTTTTTTTCAGGATGGTGTCCCTCCCTGCACAAAAACAATCCTGCATGCAATACAGGCACCCTTGCACCAGGGAGCAACGTGCCGGGCGCCAGGCTGCAAAACGGTGCCAGCGCAGGGAAAAGGCTCGAATGAGCCGTATGCATTTAAATCCGGCACCTTGCTGCCCTTTCTTTGTCATCCAGTACAGCTAGGTGACTTGCTGCACTGCGTGACAAACTCATAAACATGCCCCTTAGTTTCTATGGCTATGGTAAAGACACTCCAAAGGGGGAGTGCCCTTCCAGACAGACTTGAGGAAATGAAATCCTGCCCAATAGGCTCTGTTTGCTGGCTGCACCGCTAACGAACCGTCTTGCTCTGACACCATTTGGTTGAAATGATGAGTCATGGATCCAGGTGTGCGCCCTGTAGGATCCCTTGCACTGTAGAAATGCGCCCCAAAGCACCACATCCTGGTAGGACAGACCGCAGCGCGTAACCCCCTTGGGTGTGGGGGATTGTTTCCCAAGCACTGGCATCCTCTGTCCAGTGTTAGAAGGGGGCGGGATTGGAAGGGCACGGTGTGCCCCTACTTTTAAAAATGATGGTAGTCCGTTCCCCAATTTCTTTGTTTTAATAAAGCGTACCAGGACTGCAGGATTAGCCCTGCTTTAAAAGTACAACTTTATTTTTCAGCTTGTGTGATGCACTGTGCACATCCCCTGCAGTGCGCCTGACCACCTCCCCTTCCCCTCTGTGTCTTGGGGCCTGCAAAGTGACACTGAACGGGCCATCAGTCTTAGCATTGGTGCGAAAACGGCTGCCTCTGATGGCCCTGATTGCTGCTGTGAGCCCGTGATTCACACCTCATTGAGTGAGGACAATACCTGCCTGCCCCCACTGTGACCATCAGAATACTTTGGTGGTGCCGCACTTGACGCCACCTGGAAAGAAAAAAAGAGCTTCACTGAGGACTTTGTGGATTGCTGTAAATCTGCTTTCCAGCCAGCAGCCAGAACTGAACAAGCATTGAAAATGCAATAGATTTCGCCTTTCATTAAGTTAAAGCCATATGCTAATGGTATTGTATAGCAAAGCAAATGGCTTTAACTTAATGAAAGGCAAGACCTATTGCATTTTTATTATTAATGCTTGTTTGGCATTTTTTTTTACTGTGCTGTTCAGTGCTGACTACTTGTCTGCTGCATGCAAATAAATACAGCTAGTAATCCAGTAATTTACTTGCCACTAGTTTTTCATGTTAAATAGATAGGCTGTTTCTAGATTGATGATATTAAGATACAAGCCCAGATGGCACACTGTTTCGAGTTTCCTGTATCAGATTTCTTCATCAGTACCTCTATTTGGTAACGTTTGGAGGTCTGACTGACCTTTGACTATTTGAGTTGAGTTTCATGCTCATTGGCTTAGCTTGCAAATTGAATAAGTTCAACTCTTTCCCTGCCAGTATAGAAACCAAGCTCATGGCTGTGCACAGTGAGTGACCCATCTATGTGACATATCCCAGTAGCATTCTTTGGGACCTATTAGCTTCACAAAAATTTTAATTGATCACAAAAGATACTGAGCCTTGCAGTTTCTCTGAGTGTAAAAGCATAGGCATGCACTGGCCATACACTTATCAGGGGAATCGGATGATACCTGTACTTGCGGTTTGTGTTTTTCAGAGTGGGAGGTTAGAAGAAACCGAGGGCTCTGTACATAGAATTATCTGTTTCACAAACATCAGAGACCGCACTGTACCATGCCGTGCTGTAGCACAGAGCAGGAGAGGTCTTAACCCACCCCATATTTTGGCAAAATTTACAATCATAATAAAATCTTTAGTTTGTCAATCAAAGCGACCGAAACATTTCAACCTACATTAAAAATGTGTGTGTGTGTATATATGTATGTATATTCATGTATGTATGTATGTATGTATGTATATGTATGTACCTGATGGTGTGGCTTGTCATCCTTTTCTTGATCGAGGGGACCCTGTGGATATATATATATATATATATACTGAAAAAACCATAGGTTTCACACTCGTTATAGTTAGGAATTAGCATTTAAAAAACCTTTGAAATTCACTGAAAAAAACATAGATTTCACACCAGTTATAGTTAGCTGAACATTTTACTCATACAAAACCATTGAAATTCCCACGTTATAGTTAGTTGGACTCACTATAACTTGCGCGCCCGCAATCCACTGCTGATGATGTCACATATTACATCATTCATGACATGGTCAGTGACATCACTGATGATATCTCAAATGACATCACTGATGACATCATTCATGTGATAATATAATGCACCTCATCACACTCTAATCTAACCTTTGATACATCCAGTGTTGAATACAGACTACCATTCCTGAAATCATTGATGCACCAATACCAGTTACTACATACACACTCACTGATTCCTAGGTCTACACACACATCCACTCATTCACCCATACAATCACTCATACATACACTCATCAATACACCACAATCATATGCACTCATACACCTATACAGACACTCACACACTGCCACTCATCCATGGAGTTACTCACAAACCTAGTCAGTCATGCAAAGAATCAATCATACTCCCATTTCCTCATGTATACAGTTAAACACACATAACCTTACTTATTCATACATATACTAACATATATTTAATCTCTTTTACAATCACTGATACAAGTACACATTGATCCATACAGTCACTAACGCAATCACAGGCTCTCATGTATAGTCATTGATATATGCCAACTCCCACATGCACTGTGTTTTACAAATATACTTACTTAGATATATACCACTAAGATATCCATTCATTCACCAACGCTGCCATGCACACAGTCAACAGCTTATACAGTTGCTTTCACATGCACTCTTGAACTCCTACACCAAGTGAATCAACTGCTCACACATGTATGCACAGAATCACACACCTCCTAGCCACCCACACACACCAGCCTCACATTCAAATACTTGGCCAACCAAGTAGCTACTGATCAACACATGCAGTCGCTTACACAACAATAGACATACTGATGCACACATTCAGACAGTTTAGTCACTAACCTATGCATTCAGTAAGAAACATTTAATCACTCACTCATACAGTCAGTCACTCATTCTTCAATATGTAAAATGTATTTAAACTTTACAAATACAGTCACAATGATGTCATCAGTGATGTCATCAGTAATGTCATTTGAGATGTCATCAGTGATGTCACTGACCATGTCATGAATGATGTAATATGTGACATCATCAGCAGTGGATTGCGGGCGCGCAAGTTAGTGAGTCCAACTAACTATAACGTGGGAATTTCAATGGTTTTGTATGAGTAAAATGTTCAGCTAACTATAACTGGTGTGAAACCTATGGTTTTCTCAGTCAAGTTCAAAGGTTTTTTAAAAGCTAATTCCTAACTATAACATTTGTGTAATCTATGGTTTTTTCACTGAATTTCAAAGGTTTTTAAAAATCTAATTCCTTTCTATATCAAGTTTGTAACCTATGATTTTTATTTTTTTATTTGCTGTTTTGTATAAGTATTTTTAATAATGAAATTTTTTTTTTTTTAATTCAAATGTTTAAAAAAAAATCATTTTGTACTGGGGCGCTCAGGGTGCGCGCACAGGTGAGCTTACCCATATCATTTTGTCTTGTAGCGCTCAGGATGCGCGCACCGGTAAGCTCTTCCGGGAGCGCAGCAAGAGCGCTAATTCTACGTTCGTAAAAAAAAATATGTATGAAAACTAAAGAATAATGCAAGAAATTCAGTACCATACTTAAAAAAGCATTATTTTAGATTTACGAAATGAAAATGATTTTGCATTTCTGTAAAGCTAGCACAACGTCACTCCGGCGCCCCGCGTAAGCGCCCCCGGAAGCGCCCACGTTCGTGCCATGTAAGCGACCCCGGAAGTGCCTACGTTCGTGCCGCGTAAGCGCCCCCGGAAGCGCTCCGGTGCGCGCAGCGTAAGCGCGTCAAGTCATGTGACCTTAAAATAACTCTTTTCATTGGTTCCTAACAGTTTTTTTTTAACAAAGAATGAAATCCCCACCCATTTCCTTCACTTCTTCTTTCACTTTTGTGACTGCAATACCTGCCTTTTTGCTGTTGGATCTTTGTGGGAATAAAATCTTGGATTATCATGGCTGCCAGACCATCCAGCAGTGGAGATGACTCCAATGAATTTCTTGATGAAGAGCCTCCTCAGCCGAAAATAAAAACACTTTATTTGGAGAAAAAAATTGTATTCCTCAAGACCAGAAGAAAGTAAATGCTTCAAAAGTGGAGTGCAGGATTTGTCACACTGTCCTGTCATGGGGTGACCCCACTAAGAAATATTCTTTTGGTAACTCCACAATGATTCGCCATGTGGAGAGGAGGTACCCCCAGAATTTTGCCCGGGAGAGTGTCAGGGCTTTGGCACGAGAGGCTCCCAGTGGTGGGGCCTCTACTTCAACTGGAGGACAAACTGCATTAGGAAGGGAGCAATCACAAGAGCTGATTCCTAACATTCAGCCTGCTTTTAATAAAGGAGTTATTAAATGCAGATATTGCGATCAGCTAATTTGCTATGGGGAACAAAGTGTTCTGCTCATGGCTCGAGCATTGGAGAACCATCGCTGCTGTTCCCAGCCCTAATTTTGTTTTGTTTTTTTGCTCCTGTTGAGCAGTTTCCCATTCCCTGTTTTTGTTTTTGTTCTAAAAAAAGAAGAAAAAACAAGTTCTTTTCAGAACTACCTCCAATTCTCATCAAAGAGCTGTGTTCTTAAAAAAATTAAAAAGAGTAAGTGAAGTGGAGTGCATTGATGATAAACGAGAAGAAAATGAGTAAGAAAGCACAGAAAGGGACGATGGGAGAAGGGAAGTGAAGTAGGGGGACTGAAAGAAGGTGAGTGTGGGGAAGGAGAGTGAGGAGAAGGACAGTGAACATGGGGAATGTGGATATGCGAAGAAAATGTAGTAAAGGAACGGGGGTGTGGAAGGGTAAGAAAAGAGCAGTGATGTTTTGGAAAGACTAGAGATACAGACTGGATAAAGACAAGTAAGTGTCAGACCAGGTAATTAAGGCAGTGAAGAAACAGAGAAAGTGAAAGAAAAAATAAGAGTAGAAGACTGAAGGCCTCATTTTTGCACCTGTCTCACAGCAGGCGTAACACTGACGCAGGTCCTTTAACATGGGCCTGGCCCCATGTGAAAGGATGCATTGCTGGAGTTGTCACTTTTGTAACACACTCCAGCAAGGCATCACTTTTGCACTTACAGATACGACAGAAATACTGACGTATCTGGAACTACTTGCGACATAATGCGTCATAAATTAAATATGACGCATGAGTAGAAGACTGAAGGCCTCATTTATGAGGCCATGCATCACTTTTACGTCACTGATGCATCACTTCTTGTGACGCACCAGTGCTGTAAAAAAGCACCTTGTTGAGTCATATTTACAAAGTGACGCATCTAGGTAGATGTGTCACTTTGTAAACCCCTGTCCATCAAATTTTTTTTTGTAATTTTCTCCCTGAGTGTACTGGGGTAGCTCAGACATGGGTCCCAGAGCCTCCACACCACTGGAGTCAAGCTAGCCGGGCTGATGAGAGGTGTTACCTCGAAACCGGTCCGGTCCTCGGATGCTTGATTCCGGTCTGGGAAAGATATGGCTGTTGTAGTTCGGACTGGACTGTTCCCATGGGGCACAGGGTCAGAGCTGATTTGCATAAAGCCATTATCTAACCCAGGGTGGTGTGGAGTGCAAAAGACGATGGATTTAGGCCCAGATCCTTGTACTGGGGTGAATGTAAGACATTGATCTACATTCTGTCCATCAAATTGTTTTTTGTAATTTTCTCCCTGAGTGTACTGGGGTAGCTCAGACGTGGGTCCCAGAGCCTCCACACCACTGGAGTCAAGCTAGCCGGGCTGATGAGAGGTGTTACCTCGAAACCGGTCCGGTCCTCGGATGCTTGATTCCGGTCTGGGAAAGATATGGCTGTTGTAGTTCGGACTGGACTGTTCCCATGGGGCACAGGGTCAGAGCTGATTTGCATAAAGCCATTATCTAACCCAGGGTGGTGTGGAGTGCAAAAGACGATGGATTTAGGCCCAGATCCTTGTACTGGGGTGAATGTAAGACATTGATCTACATTCTGTCCATCAAATTGTTTTTTGTAATTTTCTCCCTGAGTGTACTGGGGTAGCTCAGACGTGGGTCCCAGAGCCTCCACACCACTGGAGTCAAGCTAGCCGGGCTGATGAGAGGTGTTACCTCGAAACCGGTCCGGTCCTCGGATGCTTGATTCCGGTCTGGGAAAGATATTGCTGTTGTAGTTCGGACTGACTGTTCCCATGGGGCACAGGGTCAGAGCTGATTTGCATAAAGCCATTATCTAACCCAGGGTGGTGTGGAGTGCAAAAAACGATGGATTTAGGCCCAGATCCTTGTACTGGGGTGAATGTAAGACATTGATCTACATTCTGTCCATCAAATTGTTTTTTGTAATTTTCTCCCTGAGTGTACTGGGGTAGCTCAGACGTGGGTCCCAGAGCCTCCACACCACTGGAGTCAAGCTAGCCGGGCTGATGAGAGGTGTTACCTCGAAACCGGTCCGGTCCTCGGATGCTTGATTCCGGTCTGGGAAACATATGGCTGTTGTAGTTCGGACTGGACTGTTCCCATGGGGCACAGGGTCATTAAATATCACGCATGAGTAGAAGACTGAAGGCCTCATTTATGAGGCTATGCATCACTTTTACGTCACTGATGCATCACTTCTTGTGACGCACCAGTGCTGTAAAAAAGCACCTTGTTGAGTCATATTTACAAAGTGACGCATCTAGGTATATGCGTCACTTTGTAACTCCCTGCGCCGCATTATACCTACGCCAGCTGTAATGTATGCAAAGGGTGTGTATTGACATAAGGAAGGGCCGTAGAAGTGACACAGTGACATCTAAGAGATATCACTGCATCACTTTTATGACGTTCTTGCGTCCAAATATTGCACCTGCTTAACATCAGCCGTAAGACTGACTGATGCAGGCCCTTTCACATAAGACTGGCCCTATGTGAAAGAATGCATTGCTGGAGTTGCATCATTTTTGTGACACATTCCAGCAATGCATCACTTTCCTCTAAACACTCTACATTATTTTTTTTACTATATTTTTTTACACTGTTTTTCCCTGTGGTGCGCTCAGGGTACGCGTACCGGAGAGCGCACCTGGGAACGCACCCAGCGCTCACCCCGCAAAATTATTTAAACATTTTTTATTTTTGCCTGCCAGGGTCCTTCTAGGCCCCCCTCAGAAAACCTAGGGGGTCAGAGGGTGTCTATTCTGCCCCTTTTTAATTATTTCCTCATTTATTTTTCACCTCTTGTGTCTCTGTTCTTCAGAGTCACAAGTTGGCGGACTATGCAGACCATTTAGAATGTTTACAGACACCCAAGAGCCAATTAGCTTTTGAAATATACAACAAATTAAAATGTTTCTTTGGTTTCGAATTTGTCTGTGATGAAGTTTCATTGGTTTTCTACTAATAAAATGGTTCTCTAATGAGAGGTAAATACAGCCATTTTGTGATAGTACTCTTTGAGGTACATTTGTGAGGAATATTAGCTGTTCTATTTCTGGTGTGAAATTTACACGGTGTTATCTCTTCTACTCCTTTCTAAAAGGTGAGGTATTAATTTGTAAGGGGAATTTAATACTTGATAAAGCTAGTTTAATATTATCTATTACTAAAAACGATAAATTAAAGTGATTTTTTTTCCTGCTATTTATAGCAAGAAATTTGAAAAGAATATGCATATCAATGAGGACACCGTTAATATTAATTTTAAAATTTCTGCAACCTTTGTTGAGGAGAGTTTGATTGAGGTCTCAAATGATCCTATTCATAACACTATCCATGTAGAAGACCTTCTTTTCAGAGAAGATGGAATGGAGGATTTTAATGATAAACCATTGGATGCTCAATTATTGGAATGTTTGGACGATGTTGAGTTCCAGGAGTAGTTTATGAAGAGTTGTGATGAGGAGATTCCTGATCAAATAATGCTAGAAGTACTCCTAAGAATAAATTTATAAATTATAAATTGTTTGAGACATTTTTCTGTTATTGTACTTGAAATTTATGAGATAGTAGTGAAATAATTGTGGTATAAAGTGAGACTTATAGTATAGAGTGCAACATTTCTGAATTACGTAGTAAGTTTACTCCGTTACTTCCCTTCTCCAATATATTTTCTCCAATGTGCATTTCACATCTCTTTTTCATCTCATGCCTTCTTTCTCTCACTATTTCTCTCTAGTGTACACTATTGCCGCCATTTTTTGTATTTTCAGAAGACGGTGAAATGTAATGCTCCAAACATGGAATTCAATATGTGCCATACTATATTTTGCAGAAAAGACCCCAGAATGAAGTACAATTTTGGTAATCAAACTATGATTCAGCACGTGCAGAAGAGGCACGCCCAGAACTATGCCCGAAAGAGTGTCAGGGCTCTGGCACAAGAAATAGTGCCTCTACTTCAACTACTTCAACTGCATTGGTCAGGGGGCAACCAGAGCAGCTGATCCCAAATAATCAACCTGTTTTTAATGAGGCCTCCATCAAATGCAAAAATTGTGATGCCGTACTTTGTTACGGGGAACAAAGTATTATGTTCATTGTTTGACCATTAGAGAACCACCGCTGCCATCCCCAGTCCTAATTTTAGTGAGAGAGGAAAAGAAAATGAGTGAGGGAGGAAAAATAGGGACAAGAGGGGAAGGGAAGTGAAGTAGGGGGATTGAAAGAGGTTAAGTGTGTAAGTATAACTAAGTTATAGAGAGTGAGCTTGACAGAAGAGAAGCGAGAAACTAAAGAGACAGACAGAATGAGACTAACAGAGAGAATGAGGTAAGGGGAAGTGTAGAGAGAGGAAGGAAAGTAAAAGAGAAGGTCTGAAAGAAGAGTGTGAGTATGGCTCACTAATAGGGAGTGAGCATGATAGAAGAGGAGTGAGAGACTAGGAGGACGGAGTGAATGGCGGTAACACAGAGTGAGAAAGGGGGAGTGAGTAAGTTAGAGGACAGAAGGATTAACAGAAGCAGTTACTGAACTGCAGAAAAGGAGTAAGGAAAGTTTAAGGATTGAAGGATGGGAAAAGAGGTAAAAAAGTAAAGTATAATGTTTGAAAGAATGTGAGTGTATCAGTATGGACGAGTTATAGGCAGTGAGCGTGACAGAAGGAAAGTAAGAGACTAAAAGGATGGAGAGAATTAGGCTAACAAAGACATTAAAGGAAGGGAAGCATAGAACTAAGAAGACAGACAAAGAAAAAGAAGTAGTAATTTAAGTGGAGTCAGGAGAATACAATAAGGGAAATATATAAAACAATGAATTAAAACAAAAGAAAGGAAATAAAATAAGAGAAGACCTGTTTTTCCCTATGAGGACATGTGTCACTTTTACGGCGCCAGTGCGTCACTTTTTGTGACGCACCAGTGGTGTAAAAATAGCACCTTGTTGAGTCATATTTACAAAATAATGCATTTAGGTAGATGTGTCACTTTGTAAACCCCTTCGCCACATTATACCTGCACCAGGTATAATATATGCAAAGGGGGTGTATTGACACAAAGATGGGTCGTACAAGTGACGCAGTAACATCTAAGAGATTTCATTGCGTCACTTTGAGGACGCTGTTGTGTTAAAGTCTTGCACCTGCCTCACAGCAAGCCTAAGACTGATGCAAGCCCTTTCACATCGGGCTGGCCCCAATGTGAAAGGATGCATTTCTTCAAATAATTTTTTTTCTACAATTTTTTACACTGTTTTTCCCTGTGGTGCGCTTGAGGGCCTCATTTATGAAGAATGAAAAAGCAAAGGATGGGAAAAGAGAGGAAGGTAAGTAAAAGAAGGTATCAAAAAAGGAGAGTGTGTGACTATAACTAAGTTATAGGGAGTGATCTCGACAGAAGACGAGTGAAAGAATAAAGAGACGGAGAAAATGAGGTAAGGGGAGTGTAGAAGTAAGAGGACAGAGGGAGTAAGAGAAGGAGTTAGTGAAGTGCAGTACGGAGAGTAGGGGAAGGGAAAAGAGTAAAGGAATGAAGGAAAGGAAGAGAGAGGAAGGAAAGTAAAGGAAAAGGTCTGAAAGAAGGTGAGTGTGAGAGGAGTGAGGAAAAGGGGAGTAAACGTGGGTATTCAGAATAAGTGAGGCAAGCGCAATAAGGGAACAAAGGTGTGGGAGCATCAGAGAAGAGTAGTGAGGTTAAGGAAAATAGTATAGAGAAAATAAATATTCTACATCAAACTTACCTTATAAGTAATATCAATTTAGTTTGATATTTTCATTTAAATTTATATCTGTGAAAGACAAAACAAAATAAGTTACAATATTTATAATATATATATTACAATACAAGAGACAAAGTAGGAGATTAACAAGGGTAAGTGAGGGTGAGTGAAATGCAGGAAGGTTGATAAAAAAGGAAAAATAAAGAGAATAAAAACAAGTGAGCTTGAGACAAACGAAGTAAAAGAGTGAGAATATACAACTAGTAAAGGAAAGAGTGACACAAAGGAACTGAGTAAGAGAGTAAAGCAAGGTAAGGAAGGGAGTGTAGGTCATTTTTAGGGAGTAAGCATGACAGAAGAGGAGTGATAGATTGAGAGGATCCAGAGACTGAAGCTAAGAGACAGGCTGTGATGGAAAGGGAGTGAGGATGTGAGAGGATATAGGAAGTGAGAAAAGAAGTGAGTGAAGTGTAATAAGGTTAATGAGAGAAGGAGCATTATTGAGGGAATAAAGAAAAGAAACAAAGGGGAGTGAAGTAGAGTGACTGACAGCTAGAAATTGGTGGATGAGAGAGAGGTAATGAGCCGTGAAGGAGTGGTTAATGACAATAAGTGTGGAAAATGGAATAAAGGAAGGGAGGTGAGGAAGAGTCAAAAAAGGCAAGCGAGGGTAAGTTAAGAGAAGTGATAGAGGGTGGAAATAGGTAAGTGAGTATAAGAGAATGGGATAATATTATATATTTAATAATACAAAATACAAAATAATTTCAACAACATGTTAAATGGTTTATTTTTGCTGTTCTCAGAATATATTGAATTTCACTTAAAACAGTGACTTCAAAAGTACTCATCATATAACAGCGGGCAAAAAAAATACACAATCAAAATGATTGTGTTTAAAAAACCCATTAAATAATTACTTAAATAATATAATTTTTTTAAAACCATATCTAAACTCACTTTTGATCCATCCACTTTTCTACGAGGCCAAATAGTATATGGAAAGTCCTTTTTTATGGAAATTAGTCCACTGTTTTCGTAATGTCTCATTTACCCGACTTTCTGGAAGAAAAGCTCCAACATCTTTCACGTTATGAAACAAGAGTTTTACTTCCATCTCTAGTTTGCATTTAATAAATAATTCCTATAATACTCACAGCACACTTTATACAATAAACAAATACTATCTCTATGAGAACTACATGTTTTTTATTACCTTCATCACTCTCATTTAGAAAGTAATTTTGAAGAGTAAACTAAGTTATATTAACTGATGCAATCTTTATAGGTCAATTACCTTCCCTAAAATTTCGGTTGTAAGAACACCAGGTAAGAATTTAGTAAGTCAGGAGGCAAACGTTGTTTGAAAGTCAATTGAGTATCATTACAGAGCTGCCAACCTTTTTGACATTTTAAATAAACTGTGTAATGTCCTGATGTTGTTGAAGGACCATCATGGTAAATAATTGCTGCAGGTGTAAAGGTTCTTCCTGAAATTGATAATTGAGAAGCCACAACATTTTTAATTAATGTAGTCAATTAGTCCCATCAGGTCTACATCGTTGGAACATTAAAATAACATACTGTCCATATCTTATTAAAAATAAAGTTGATAACATTTCAGATTTACATTGACTACACACCATGTTTTGATTTGCTGCTCTAACTAGATTATTAAAAGACACTGATTTGCAATCTGGTAAAGTCAAATATATAAATCTTTCAGTGTCTACTGTAGTACTACTTGAAAAGGAGCAATTGTCACAATCATGTTGCCATTTATAAGAAAGGCCAAAAAGATGTTCTACATCTACTCCTTCATCTTGTAAAACAACACGCATATACATTAGAAATTCCTGACAATCTTGCTGAATATTCTGTGAAAATTGATTTATACCAGAACATATGTCTAAAACCTTTCGAATTTCAGAAACACTTTGTATTTTTGTTCTATCACTGCTACATTTCCCAAACACAGAATTTAATAAACAACAAAGTGTTTGATCACAATTTTCAGCAATCTGTTCTTTTACAGTTTGGAGAAAGAACACATTAACCACTACATTAGCATAGCAGTTGACACCAGAACTATTTTCAAACTGAAATCCAACATCTTTAACTGAATCCATGTCCTTTCTGCTTACAATTACTGGTTCATCTACTTTTATTTCTTTTTGCTACAACTTTACAACAATTTTTCTCATTTCTTATTTTTCGGCCTACCACACACTTTTTAAACAGAGGATATTGAGGTAAATTTGGAGCATACTCTCTTCTTAACCTATTATATTCTTTTACATAATTTACATCTGCATTAATCTTTGTCTCATCAAAATCAATCAAGTACAATCCAGATAAAGTTCTCACTCGAGATAAAGCAACATATGCCATGCCCTCCTTGAACACAGAATTTCCAATATTCACCAGAGCAGTATCAACACGATTTATGAATAGTTACTGCATATGCTAAAGAAACAGGAAACTGTTTTCTGCGGACATATAAATCTTTCACTAGCAAAAAGCGAGCAGAACAACGAGTGATTTGTTGTACTTCAATACCATCAAATGAAATTTTTATCATTTCAATTCCATCTCTATTTCGGTAATTCACAAAATCTACAACATGACCCATTGCTCCATTTACTAAACCTCTTTCCACATGTAAATTACGTCGTAAAATTATACGACAATTTAAGGATGCATACAGCGTTTTTTCCATACCAGCAGTTTTGGATATTGTCTTCTCTAAAGAATCCAATTTTGTTTTCAATTTTTCTGACAAAATAATAGTGGCTCCTTCAAGTTCTATTTTATCAATAGCTTCCAGTTTCACAATCTCTTGATTTTCCAACTTTAACATTTTGGTGTTGAAGATTTAACATTCTTGCAGAGTTGGCATCAAGCATATGACAGACTTGTTTTCAGGAATTTTCTTAAAAATATTCTCTGGAAGAATATTTTCCTTTGGAAACAAATTTGAAATTAATCGTGCATGTAACGCTTCTTTGCCATGCTCAGTTAGTTTTCCAATTCTTACATCTTGTAGAATATTTTTATAATCTTCATCCTTTGCATGTCGCATATTTTGAAGCCGTTCTGCATATTTGAAATTTAGCCATATGTTAACATTTCCAATGCTTCCTAAACACTTCCTGGTATCCTCATGCGTAAGCATTTTAAACACTGGCTGTGCTTTCACTGGAGTTAGTTGCAGTAAATCTCCAAAAACAATTATATGTTTTCCTCCAAATAACACATCATAGTCTGTTTTAAGAGTTTCTTGCATTCTTAAATGCACAAAAGCAAGCATTACATTTGATACCATGCTTACTTCATCAATGATAAGTTTCATTTTCTTTAGTACTCTTGAAACTTCACAACAAGCTTCTCCAGATAGCTTGTGGTATTGTAATTTGTTATCATGCTCCACTGGCAGCATCAATAAGCGGTGTAAAGTAATTCCTTTAATGTTGTGTGCAGCCAACCCAGTTGGAGCAGTAACAACACAAGAGAGCGATGATTCCGTTGTTTTCTGCAAATATGTTGCAATCACTTTAATCAGGAAACTTTTCCCAGTTCCTGCTTCTCCACTGACATATAGTCGGATAGGCACAAATGATGTACCTGAGCACTCTTTTTTCTCATGTGATAAACCATGCTCAATTTGTTGTGTGACTTCGTCATATATTTGTCTCTGCTCAATGTTTAGTTCTTTTTCCAAATCCTCCTGAGCTTGTTCCATGGCTCTTTCAACTTCATCCATGGCAGTGGCAACTTCATTTTGTATAATTGGTCCTCCTAGTGGATCTTGACTCAATGAAGTAGAACTCTGACTGTCTTGAGAACTGTCTCTAGCAATCTCTGCTGCAATTGTAGCTTCTTGCTGTATTTCCTCATTCAACATTTGTAGATAACTTGAAAAAACAGGACATTCTATGGTATCTTTGGTTGCATTGAACGAATCTTCATAAGTAAGAAAATCTCCAAGTAGTTCCTCTTCTCTACGCCAAGGTTTAAAGAGTTGTAAAAGTGCTAAAGAATAAAATTCTCTTTTGTCTGGAAAATCACAACTCAATTTTCGATGATTAATCAAATGGCCTTTTCTTGGTTTTACTAAACAGCCTTCACATCCAATTACAGCATATACACCTTTATTGATGTCTGTCTTCTGTGACGTTCCTTTTGAAAGTGTAGGTTTGCAGAACTGCATAGAGACAAGCGTTCTCAAGGTGAGTACTTCTATTTGGATAATATGTAACCAACATGTTTGTTTTCAAAATATCTGTACTGTCTGGTTCTTTCTCCGCCAAATACTCAATTTCTTGTGCAGATTTTAAAACTCGGTTTCGTGTTGCAGCAAGACCTAGACTCACCAAAATGATGGTTCGAGATTTGGCATATAGACTTGCTGATGACAACCGATCAGAACATTCATACACTCCTATTTCTCGATGCGACAACATCTTTAGACTGTAACTGTATAATTTCTTGCTTAGACTCTTTTCATGTGAAATTTCTTCCCACATTTCCTTCAGTTCTGTCTTTTCTGATTTTGTGAAGTAAGACGTCATATATCGAGCCACAGCAATAGAGTTGTCAGCCACATATTGAATACCCATGTTAGCATTCCACATGGATAAAATGACTGGGTTGTAGTCATTTATGAATTTGGATTGCTCATTTCTTCTTAGGTTGTATGTATTTTTGGGTGATTTTCTTGTCACAGTAAGTCGGAGAGAAGACATAAAATTATTCACTCTTCCTTTCGATGTTACTGGACGTGGAAATGCAAAACAACATTTCGTGTAGAACTTGTCCTTCGATTTGTATTTTTGACGACAGTATTTCCCACAACGATGGGTTTGAAAGCGTAAAACTTGATGTCTTAAATTGTTTTCTTCTGTACTTTTCGGAACAGCACATGTAGAATACTGCTCAATGAAACTCATCACTTTCTCATCTGAATCTGTTCCAAATGTTGGTGCATCTTTAATCCATAGCAGCATATGTATATGAGGAGCACCTCTTGCTTGATTCTCCTTTCTCCAAAAGAAATCCAACACCTCTCCAAGTGGAGGTTTTTTTTGTTTGTAATAAAATACATCATAGCTTCAAACCTATGATTGAAATACCTGCATACATTAACTGGATCCAAAGAGCACAGTTCTCCAGGTGTCTTGTATTCTATATATATATATTTTTTTGCTTCTCGTAGAAATTCAAGTAAGTCTTCCCAAGCATACTCAGCACACCTAAGAGTGAGGAACCATGTAGGAGTTCCTAAGTTTCTTAGCATACATTTCAGTTCCCCATGACGACGGTACCAATACTCGTTAGTACCACGCTGACATGCCATGAGATTAATTAGCTGAGATTCCAAAACACTGTCTTGCAGTTTGACTTTATCCATAAAATCCCTTGCCGAAACATTATGCAGATGTGCTCCACTTTTCAGTATATGGTTTACTGCATAGGAAAGTCCAGACAAGTCACTCTCAAACAGTAGATGGAACAAATATGGAATGCATTGACGAAACCTTGGATCTCCTGCATATAATCTTGAAGTCCAAATTCCTGCATCTGAATACCGAACAGGTCGGTCGTCATATCGTCCACCTTCACCTGTTGGAAATAACTGTGGAAAGCAACAAGCTTCTAAACTTTCTTCCCATACACTAATGGGACTTCCTTCGGCTTTTTTCATCTGAAACAAGTCAATAGCATTCCCCATTACTTCTTTGGAATGCAATGGATCAGCACTATAATGTTCGTAAATTTCTTCACTTCTAGAGACATCAACTTTTTCTATTTGTCCAGCAGAGACATTAGTGTTGTCTTGTACAGTTGTTTCCTCATCTCCCACATACACATTATTATTTTTTACCAGATACAACGTTGCCTTCTTGACTTTCCTAACATCCACTAATTCTTGCCAGATTTTCTTACTTTTTGTTGGAAACACCATTAATTAGAATAACCAGAGGTTCCTCTTCTACTTTTTCAACACCAATGGTATCAATATTTTCCTTAAAATCTAGAGGCAAATAAACAACTCTTCCCTTTAATCCTCTCTGTAAATCTGAAGGAGGCAATTTCCCTGTCTTAGGCTCCATGCGAACAATAGCCTGAAAAGGATGCACACATTGAATCAGAATAGACTCCTTGGTATTTAAATCCATCAATTCAGAAGGAATGTCTACCAACTCCAGATTATTATGAACAGCTCTAGCAGGCATTTTATTTTCATTTAATTTATTATAGCAATATGTACAAATACGTTGATCAGAGCCCAAATCAAAACAATTTTCAACCAACAAATAAGTTGCAAAATCCTTCCACTCATTATTATTTATCTTTTCGCTTTTTACATATAAATCAACTAATCTAGTCTGATGCTTATGAGTCCGTCGACAACAAACACAAGAAAAATTAGACCTTTCACTTGAATTGACCTTAAACTTTATAATTTAATTTTCAAAATGTTCTGTACTTAAAATCTCTACATTCTCTTCTACATTACCTTCCATTACTGTATCAATTTCTGCACTAACCTCTTTTTCACCAAAGTAACAAAACTCAATTTCATCACAAATGTTTTTGACATCTAATTCAGTTCCATGCAAAAGAGCACTGTTTAACTGTTTTAGTTCAAGTGCTGGACTTTTTGCATAGTACAACCTTCTCACTAATTTCCTCACTTTATTATGATGCACTGCTAACATCCTAAAATGGTGAAACACACTCTGACATACTTTTCTTGAAAGACAAGCCAGTGAATGCCCTTACAAACCTGTTTTTCTCTCTACAAGGATCTAACTCTTGTAAAATTTTCATTTTTTGTTTAACAGTTTTCTTAGTATATGTCCGTAAGAAAGTGCGAAACAAATCAATTGATTCCTGTCGGACACTACAAATACTACTACAATTCCATGTATACACTAGAGCCTTAGGACATCTCCCTAAAACTTCATCAGCTAACACCTCTTCTGTATTTCTATGCACAATCTCTTCTTTTTCAACCGGACAACCGTCCTTCACCTCATATGCTCGACCACTGGTGTCAACTGCATGCACCAAATTATTATCCTGAAAGTTACTTTCTTCATTAAAAAATGGCTCAGAACTTGAACTATGCTTCCATTCTCCAGAAAAAACACCACAAAAATTAGTTCGATTAATTACTCTCCTCCACTTACATTTTGATTTAAACACATTAATTATCGTATCAAGTGTATGAATTCTATTCATTACTAAACAAAACAAATTATTTTTCACTTTAAATGCTTCATCCACGATCTTAACTATGTTTTTTTTTCTTGTAAAAAGCTGTCTTTTGTTTATAACTTTTTATATTTTTTTATAAATTCGATATAATCCTGTTGTAAAACATTTGTCTACGAATGTCAGAAAATTGTTTGCTTCTTCTATTGCTTTTCAAAATATTGTCTCCTTGTACACGTCTAACAATTGTAGAAGGACATCCTGTCTTTTTCAAAATTACACGTGTTTCAGTCTTTTTATTTAAAAAAACTTTTTTTTGCTTGAAATTTCAATAATTTCCTAAGAAAGTTTGTACTTTGCTTACCAGGAGCATTTTTCATTTTCTCTGAAGATTTCATTTGGGTTGGTTCTTGATTTTCTTTTACCTTAGACCTTAATTGTCTCTTATTTTTGTCTCTCCTTATTTTAGAAGGCATCTTTCTCTTTGTTTGTTTAGATGATTGTAATCTGTGGAAAACAAAAAATAACATATTATAGACCACTACAAACATATTGCATAGCAATTACAATAAGTAAACAATATAAACACTAGTATACAACAAAAAGCTCATTTACATTACATGTGCTTTGCTTTCTGTCAAAAAAGTTTAACTAATTATTTTCTATGTCTTGTTTATATATAGGTGGTCTGCTTTTGGCCTGTAGATACAGATAAATAATTAGTGCAGAGACACACATAGTGCTTGCACAGACATAGATGGTAGATTACATGTAATATCATGCACATGTGCCTCAGATCACACCAAATCTATTGCATTTTCAATGCTTGTTTACCTTGCTTCCATCAAGAAAGCAGTTGGATGCGTCACACATTTGCCATAAATTTAGAATGTTATCACTCTAGTTGCTCATTATTTCAAGCTTCACTCAGTGTAATCTTAGACAGATTAATTGTTTTTTAGATATAATGTACCATGTCTGTCACTGCCAACAGTATGTGTGACACAGAGGGCGAGATCTATTGCATTTTCAATGCTTGTTTAGTTTGATTCCATCAAGAAAGCATTCAGATGTGTCACACATCTGCCACAAATTCTGAATGTTTGACATTAATACTGGTCCAGATATACCTAAATGCGTCACTTTGTAAATATAACTCAACAAGGTGCAATTTTTACATCACTGCTGTGTCACAAAAAGTGACGCACCAGCGGCATAAAAGTGACGCATGGTCTCATAAATGAGGCCCTCAAGCGCACCACAGGGAAAAAAAGTGTCAAAAATTGTAGAAAAAAAAATAATTTCCAGCAATGCATCCTTTCACATGGGACAATCCCATGACCTTACCTTATGTAATGTGAGAGATGTTAACATTGTGAGAGTCTACCTTATAAACACACAACTATGTCAAAGATTGTGCACACAGCTTTTAAATATACACCCAGACAAGAATATGAAATGCCATGAGAGATCTTATAACTGTGAGAGTCTACCTTATAAACACACAGCTATGTCAAAGATTGCTTTGTCTGCCTGCATATTTACAAGCTGCTGCACAATCTTTGACATAGCTGTGTGTTTATGCATCTCTCCACCATTTCATATGGGTTTCTACCTGCTATTCCTGTCCCTCTCCAGACATTCACTCCTTCCACCCATGCTACAGGTTGCACAATGTTCTTCAAAAAAATGACCATATTTACAAATACAATGAAACCTTCACACAATTTCTAAACCAGCATTGAATCCAAGCATAAAAAACAATTGATAAAGAATTCTACCTTATAAACACACAGCTAACATTATAGAAAAAGGTAAAAATATCATTCCTTAAATCACAGAGACACACACTATGATACTTGTAAAAAATCTTTAAACTCTCTTATTTAAAGGATTCATTACTCACCTTTAAAAACGGTTTGGAAGATATCAAACAGTGTCAGCCACAGTCAACAGATATTCTTAAGCAGAATCTCTGAACAATG
>NW_028250304.1:432500-442500 GCF_964263255.1 Lissotriton vulgaris | reverse complement strand
ATATATATATATATATGTATATATATATATATGTATATATATATATATATGTATATATATATATATGTATATATATATATATGTATATATATATGTATATATATGTATATATATATATATGTATATATGTATATATATATATATATATGTATATACATATATATGTATATATATATATATGTATATATGTGTATATGTGTATATGTGTATATGTGTATATATGTGTATATGTGTATATATATATCTGTGTATATGTGTATATATATATATATATGTATGTATATATATTACCTACTGGCGGTCGCCAGTAGGTATATATAGTTAGGATTTTTTCTCTATGGAACTTTTGAAAATTCTATGTCTAATAACTTTGGCGTTTGTGCACGGAATCGGCTGAAATTTTCAGGAAAATGGCACATTTTGTTTCTGAGCAGCCTCTGAAAATTTTGGGGGGTTCCGTCAAGGGGGGGCCGAGAAAAAAGGGGGGTCCCAAAACGCGTTTTTCCCATTCATTTTTCCATAGGGCCTTTGGCCTCACTTTTAGCTCGAACGGCTGAATGGATTTACACGAAACTTGGCAAAATTATAGGGACTGTTAGCCCGATGTGCCTTTGCTGGGTCTCAATATATGTGCTCCAGTGGATTTTGAGAAATTAACGTTTAAAAAAACAGATATATCTGTGACAGCGTCCCAGATAGCACACCAGATCGCGTACTTTTCGCGTAACGGAGCTTTGCGTAGCGAAGCTGATTGGCTCTCCGGTGTCTGTCAACATTCTAAACAGTCCGGTGCGGCCGCCATCTTGTCTCTCAGTAGGATCGAGAGACAAGAGGAGGAGAAAAACGAAGGGGGAATTTAATGAAAGGGGGCAAGGTAGATCCCTCTTGACCCCCTAGGAATGATGTTGGGGGTTATTAAAGGGTCCCGTGGGGAAAATAAAAATTTGATTTTTCGCGGTAGAAGCGCTTCTCGGTTCACGACCCGGGTCGCAAACTGGTAGCGAAACGTGAATTCGCCATTTTGTGTTTCGATTTAATTAAATTACTAGGTATAAGGGGGTACGGGAGACGTATCCTGACCCCTTATGTTTTCTGAGGGTGGCTGAGGAGGCTCATATATGTTAATACATGTCTTCCAGCGGCTGTGCGTGAGCGTTTTTTTTTTTGCTGCGTGACGTCTGTTAACGTTCGATTCGATGGAAATCAGGAACTGGTGACCGCCATTTTGTCACTGCGAGTAAATATTTTGTTAAAAATAATTGTTATAAATTAATCCTTATTGATAAACCTTGTCTGCGCCATCTTGCCTTTTTTGCAATGCCACACTTTTGTTGAGCACGGCAGCCATTTTAGATGCCTTGACCAGACCCACTCTCTGCACGCCGCCGATCCTCAGCATGGCTCCCCACCCTCGCAAGCATCTCCCCCACGCACTGGTCACCCCCGCTCTCTCTCTCATGCATGGGCCAGAAACCTCCTCCCATCTGCGCTGTTCTTCTCTGAGAATCACACCTTGTGCCCACCGACACCTCCCTTTCACCCTATTCACTACCGCACCCTCTGACCCTCCTCTTCCTCTGTGTCAGATTGTCCAGGCCGGTCCCAGGCTATCACCTAGCCCTGCAGATGTAGTTTATGGCCCCTGCTGTAGAGAATCACCCCTCTTCAAAGGAGTTACAGTAGATCAAGGCCCCCACCAGATGAGATCCATCACACCACACGCGTTTCTACTATCTGATAACCATCCTGTATTGTGCTTGGGGAGGGGATTCTCACTGTGAGGGTGTGTGGGTCCGAGCCTGAAGCGGAAGATTCCAGGGATGCCTCTTTGTACATCAAAGTTTTTACAATTATGTGTCACATTAAAAATATATAGCACTCCAACAAAGTAGTAGGATTATAACATTTTAATAACTTATAAATATATACAACGCAACAAAAACAGTAAATACATTTAAACATTTTTTTAAAAAAGAAGGAACAATGGTCAGTAGCTGTGTTTTGTGCGAATAGTCCCAAGGCAGCACAACGTGCTGAGTTCTGGACGGCACCCAGGTGATGTTACCTGGGTGCCGCACTGGTTTTTGGTATCCTACAATGCAGCTCCGAAAAATGGTGTGGGGCGTCCCGGGTGGTGCGGGGGGAGGCCTCGTCAGTAGCGGTCTGTTGTGCGAATAGTCCCAAGGCAGCAGAACGCGCTGAGATGTGGATGGCACCCAGGTGATGTCCAGTAAGTTGCCGCACTGGTTTTGGCATCCTACAATGCTGCTCCGAAAAACGGCGTGGGGCGCCCCGGGGGGGGCGTGGGGGAGGAGGCGTCGTGAACGGGCCTCCCCAGGTGGAGGCTTGTCTGCTGTACTGGGGCGCCCCTTTACCGTTTCAGTTGCCATTCCGCCCGCTTTTGCTACACTGTGCCTCATCCTCCATTCAGCTGTTTATCGCCCGCTTTTGCGGCTACAGCGTCTCGCTCACCATGTAGTTGAGTTGCGCCCACTCTTGCGGTGCAGCGATAGGCGGCTGCCACAGGACTCTTAAAATGGCGGACGGCTCTTCAGATTTGGGCCTGGTCCACTAAAATGGCCCTGGGACACCTTGGAACTCGGATGTCCCCTGAGCCTTGAAGATTTTACAAAAGTCTTGAGGGCCCCCGACTCCTGCAGGCTTCCGGTGGGGAGTGGCTGCCATGATTGCTCGCGGAATGACCACGACGGAGCCACGAGATGGTGGTGCTCTCATGCTGACGCCAGCTTCAGTCTGAAACAAGGTGGGGCTTTCATCGTTTGGGAAAAAAAGTTTTAATCCAATGAAAAGTGTTACTTTTAGGTCATATGATCAAGCCTTCCATCATTAGGAAACAAAAAGTAAAATGAACCAATGAAAAGTTTTATAAACAAGTCACATGACCTGTTATGCTTACTTTACGCGCTGCTATAAAAAGCGTAGAAAATCCGTTGGCATGTGAGGCGGCGTCAGTAGCGGACCGATGTGGGAATAGGCCGAAGGCAGCACAACGCGCCAAGATCCGGATGGCACCGAGGTGGTGTTCAGCAAGTTGCCGCACTGGTGTGGCCATCCTACAATGCTGCGCCGAAAGTCGGCGTGGGGCGCCCTGTTGGCCTGTGAGGTCGCGTCAGTCAGTGGGGGCTGTTTGAGGATCTGACTGCATTGGAAGCAATGTGATGCTGTGCGTCGCCCCCAAGATGGAGGCTCCTCGGCTGCAGTGGGGCGCCCCTTGGTGTTTCACTCGCTATCCAGCTGAGTTGCGTCCGCACTTGCGGCTACAGTAGGCCGAAGGCAGCACAACGCGCCGAGATCTGGATGGCACCGAGGTGGTGTCTAGCAAGTTGCCGCACTGGTGTGGCCATCCTACAATGCTGCGCCGAAAGTCGGCGTGGGGTGCCCCGTTGGCCTATGAGGTGGTGTCAGTAGTGGACCGATGTGTGAATAGGCCAGAACTAGCACAAGGCGCCAAGATCCGGATGGCACGGAGGTGGTGTCATAGTTGAGAGTTCTGAGCAGCGCTTGTAACACTGTCTGAAGATTATTTGCACCTGCTGCAGCTTCACTATTGCCCTGGTGTGGCCAAAGATCGCCCATGACATAGGCGGCCGGCTCCCGGGGTCCGGCGGAACTTTTTTCCTTTTCCTTTTTGCATCTTGTCCCACAATCCGTTTGACCTGAAGACACGACCAGGTCCCTGAATGTGTGCAGGGGGATGCTATTGATTGAATCAAAATGGCGGCTTCACACAAAGCTGACTCAAGCGTTGCTGCTGATGCTATACAGACAAAAACTGGTTTTCAGTTTGTACATTCTTCAGGATTTTCCCATTCAAGGCTGGTTGAGAGTTTGTAGAACAATGGCTTCAGATCTTGCCCTCCCCTCTTTTGACTGATGGTTCTTGTTGCCTATCTCTTCTGTTGTCATTTAACTGAACCTTTTTTGACTGCCGAAAGGGGTTCTGGTCCGACCGCTGGTTGGTGGAGACATTTTGACTATATCCTGGACCTGCCCGGCCTCGCCCAAAATGGCGCCGGTATAAATGGGACTCGTAACTCCTTGTTGTGTACTGGTTGCTCAACCTTGATATCACGAAATACGTATGCAGTTTTGAAGCACATGGCGGGCGGGGACGAGAATTGATTGAATATTTCGACATCCTTATTGATATTAAGTTCTGATGTGTTATTGATTACTGTACTATTGAAAGTTCGAATTAACGTCACCCATGGTACTTGCCCGCAAATGTATATCTAGAAAATTTTATTGTAAGTGGCACTGTCGTATTTTAATTACAAAATGTACGTCCACCGATTCCGCAACTGTTAGACACCTTAGTTCTTGCAACCTAATGGCCCGCTCGTTACGTTCCTCTACAGTGTAAATGTCTCCTCATCATATACGATTCCAGTTTGCTCTGTGGCCGGCCCACGTGGTTATAGGGCAGTATTTGTATACTGACATTTTCACAATAAAGGTTTTTAAAACAAAAACATGGTAGTAGTATTTACATTGGTAAAGTTTTTAATTTTAGTCACTGTTTTCGAATCAGTAAAAGGCAAGTGAAATAAAGCAGTCCAATTACATGACGGATAAAAGGTATAATACACAGGAACGCAGTAAAGATAAATGGTCAAGGGCTGTTGTGTTTTCTACTCTTGCAACATAAAGTGATCGATAAGAATCTGATATTCAGGCGTATCGGCGACTAAGACAGCAGGCCGAGCATCTTTTGCTCAACGGCTCCGTCATGGGACGAAGAAACGCCCTTTTGCTAGAAAAATATATTTTACTTGCAGGACAGTTGTAAATTTTCCAGGAAAGTGCATTAGCCTGGAACATTATAACATATATGTTTAAGAAAAAATAATGTTCGAAAGCAATAAAAAGCGTAAATTTTAGGTCATATGACCAAGCCTTTCATCATTAGAATAACAAAAGTAAAATGAACCAATGAAAAGTTTTATTAACAAGTCACATGACCTGTTATGCTTACGTTACGCGCTGCGCGCCGCGCCCCGGATCGCTTCCGGGAAGCTGCGCTACGCGCACCGGAGCACTTCCGGGTGCGCTAACGCGGCGTGTCATATAACGCATTACGCGACAACGTAGGTCCAGAATATAGTCAAAATGTCTCCACCAACCAGCGGTCGGAACACAACCCCTTTCAGCAGTCTAAAAAGTTCTGTTAAATGAGAACAGAAGGGACAGGCAACAAGAACCATCAGTCAAAGAGGGGAGGGCAAGTTCTTCCCTACCGGGTCACGTTGGGGCGCTAACGGAACTGATCGAATTGGTAGTCTACAGTGTTTCTGGATGTTTCAGACTGAAGCTGGCGTCAGCATGTTGTAACTGTTATAATTGCTATTATGCACAGCATGAGAGCACCACCATCTCGTAGCTCAGTCGTGGCCATTCCACGAGCAATCATGGCAGCCGCTCCCCACCAGAAGCCTGCGGGAGTCGGGGGCCCCCAAGACTTTTGTAGAATCTTCAAGGCTCAGTGGACGCTTTCGAGAATGGGGCCCAAGCCCTAGCAGACAAGCGTCAGAGTTCAAAGGTGTCCCAGGGCCATTTTAGTGGACCACGCCCAAATCTGAAGAGCCGGCCGCCATTTTGAGAGTCCTGTGGCAGCCGCCTATCGCTGCATCGCAAGAGCGGGAGCAACTCAACTACATGGTGAGCGAGACGCTCTAGTCGCAAGAGCGGGCGGTAAACAGCTGAATGGCGGAAGAGGCACAGTGTAGCAAAAGCGGGCGGAATGGCAACTGAAACGGTAAAGGGGCACCCTACTACAGCGTGTCTTCAGGTCAAACGGATTGTGGGACAAGGTCCAGAATGGAAGAGTCATCAAAAGGCAAAAAGTTCCGCCAGACCCCGGGAGTCGGCCGCCTATGTCAGGGGCGATCTTAGGCCACACCAGGGCAACACGACTTGGGGAGGGGGCTGGAGCCAAGCGCCCTCTCCCAGTCCGCGCCACCACACCGTATGTTGAAAATCTGAAGACATCGTTCTACAAACTCTCAACCAGCCTTGGATGGAAAAATCTTGAAGAATGTACAAATTGAAAACCAGTTTTTGTCTGCATAGCATCAGCAGCAACGCTTGCTATCAGAGTGCATGAGTTTCATGCTCGATCGATTGAGCTAGCCGGATCAGGCAACAAAAAGTATAAAATAGTTATGTAAATAGTTATTTAATAAAATGTTTTACCCTGTTACTTTGCTGGTGTGTTGTATATATTTATAATATTTGCATAGAGTTTATCGTTATTTTGGGCGGGGTGGGTGGCGGAGCCGAGCTGTCTTGCAGCCATCATGGTGTGGAGCTCAGTTCATCTCACTAGTTTCGTATTTCTCATGAAGGGTTGCTCCTAATGTTTCTAATTTAGCGAGGTCAAAAAGAGATCCCATTAGTGGCCTACTGATTTTGCTCGATTACTTTAGTTTTTTTACACGATTTTTAACTATCTGCAAAGACTAAACAGAGTATTGCGACTTTGTGCTTGTTTGTAAATAGAGAATGAACCAAAGAGAATCAATTCTAAAACAGTAAATGCTTGGATAACAATCAATCAAATGGAGAGACAAGCAGGCACGACGGATTACAACGGGGGCAAAGGCCTGCGTTAACTACCCTTCACTATCTGCAAAGAGAGAGTACTACTAAGAGAAAAGAGGGGGGGGCAGCGTTCAAAGCACATCAGCGTGCATGAACACGAAAATGTTTTTACCTATCACGTACTTGACATTTGACAGCTTTTGATATTTGCTATTAAAAAACCATTGAAATTCACTGAACAAACCATAGGTTTTAGCCCATATATAGTTGGGAATTAGCATTTACAAAACCTTAATTTACTCGCACAAAACCATAGAAATTTGCATATATAGTTAGATGCAATAACTATATATCGCGCACCCGCAACCCAATGCTGATGATGTCACATAATACATCATTCATGACATGGTCAGTGACATCACTGATGACATCACTGATGACATCACTGATGACATCTCAAATGACATCACTGATGACATCTCAAATGACATCACTGATAACATCACTGATAAAATCACTGATAGCATCTCATTTGTCATTACTGATCACATCACTGATGATATCATTCATGTGATAACACGATCAACCTCTTCAGACTCTAATATAACCTTAGATACAATCAGTGTAAACAGACTCTCACAGACTGTCACTCATCCATGGAGTTACTCACACACCTAGTCAGTCATGCAAAGAATCAATCACACCTCCATTTCCTCAACTATACAGTTATACACACCTTACTTAATCAAACATATACTAACACATATTTACTCTCTTATACAATCCCTGATACAAGTTCACAATGATCCATACAGCCACTCACACATTCACTGGCTCTTATGCACAGTTATTTATATATGTCAACTCTTACATGTACTGTGTTTTACATATGTACTTACTTTGACATGTAGCACTGAGAAATCCAATTACTCACCAATGCACTCATGCAGATAGTCAACCGCCCATACAGCTGTTTCCACATGCACTTTTGAACCCATACATCTAGTAAATCAACTGCTCACACATCTATGCACATAGTCACACACCTCCCAGCCACCCCCACATTCACACTCACTCTCCCATACAAATATTTGGGCAACCAATCAATAACCCATATAGTTACTCATATAGCTACTGATCAACACATGCAGCAGTTTACAGAACTACAGTAATAATGATGCACAAATTAAGACAGTTTAGTCACTAACCCATACACTCAGTGAGACACATTTAATCATTCTCTCATACAGTCAGTCATGCACCTACTAAATCCTTCATCCAAACACTTATACATCCACTCATTCTTCAATATGTAAGACATATTTTAACTTTACAGAAACATACAGTCACTGGATGTTGTCATTTGAGATGTCATCAGTGATGTCATTTGAGATGTCATCAGTGATGTCATTAGTGATGTCACTGACCATGTCATGAATGATGTAATATGTGACATCATCAGCAGTGGGTTGCGGGTGCGCGATATATAGTTATTGCATCTAACTATATATGCGAATTTCTATGGTTTTGTGCGAGTAAATTAAGGTTTTGTAAATGCTAATCCCTAACTATATATGGGCTAAAACATATGGTTTTTTCAGTGAATATATATATATATATATATATATATATATATATATATATATATATATATATACATATATATATATATATATATATATATATATATATATATATATATATATATATATATATATATATATATATATATGCACACCAACCTTCCTCACGAAAAAGAAGAGACAGAAACCCCAGGAGGACCAGGTAGGAGACGCCTGTTTAATGGTGACTTAGCGAATGCATTTCGGCAGTAGTACTGCCTTCCTCAGCGCCCAAAGCGTCCCATAGATGAAGCATCGCGCTGTGTGTGAGATCCTCTCTTCTAAGCTAGTTGGTGCATGTCAGCTCCGCCCTTCCGCTGAAGTCCCCGCACCTGTGAGCAGTTCCAAGTGTGGCGCGGAACTGCAGGTACCAGAATGCAGCAGGATCGATGTTTGGAACCACGGTGCAGGGGAATGACTGGAATACTGAAAGTCATTGCGGGCTGGCAGGAGAGGAGCGTGATGTTTTTGGGAAACAAGTTGTCCGTCTTGCTTTGGAGTAACCAAAAGGTGGGTGCCTCCTCCGGTCCCCCTTTACCACCGCAACCACTCAAACCTAAGAGTCCTTAAAGCAGGGGACGAGCCACAGTGGGCCCTACCCGGCATGGGATTGACAATCCCAAAACTGCTCCCACTTCTCCTTGGTTTTCCGTGGCGGATTCCCAGCCTGTCCAGCAACGCTGGAAAAATAAACGAACTGCAAAGTCCAAAGTCCCAGTGAGGCTGGTTTCTCCTATGCGCGATGTGGGTCTCTGAAAAGCGCCCCTGGGTGGCGCTGAATTGATGCACACCAACCTTCCTCACGAAAAAGAAGAGACAGAAACCCAGGAGGACCAGGTAGAAGACGCCTGTTTAATGGTGACTTAGCGAATGCATTTCGGCAGTAGTACTGCCTTCCTCAACGCCCAAAGCGTCCCATAGATGAAGCATCGCGCTGTGTGTGAGATCCTCTCTTCTAAGCTAGTTGGTGCATGTCAGCTCCACCCTTCCGCTGAAGTCCCCGCACCTGTGAGCAGTTCCAAGTGTGGCGGGGAACTGCAGGTCCCAGAATGCAGCAGGATCGATGTTTGGAACCACGGTGCAGGGGAATGACTGGAATACTGAAAGTCATTGCGGGCTGGCAGGAGAGGAGCGTGATGTCTTTGGGAAACAAGTTGTCCGTCTTGCTTTGGAGTAACCAAAAGGTGGGTGCCTCCTCCGGTCCCCTTTACCACCGCATATGTGTGTGTGTGTATATATATGTGTGTATATATATGTATATATATATATATATGTATATATATATATATGTGTGTGTATATATATGTGTGTGATTCATTGATAACTACCTCTCTCCATTTGTCAAGGATCTTCCGTCCTTCGTCAGGGACACACAAGATTTCCTGAGGATTATTGATGGAATACACTGGGACACTGAGATGCTATTCATTACTTTGGACGTTGCAAACTTGTACACGTCAATTGGACATCAAGATGGACTCCAAGCTATCGAATGGTTTCTTAAAAAGAAGAACATGCAATTTCATCAACATAATCGCATGTTACTGAGAATGACTGAATTCTGTCTCTTTAACAATATCTTCTTGTTTGCAGGTACATTATACCGCCAAATCAGGGGGACCGCCATGGGCACGTGCTTCGCCCCCAGCTACGCGAACCTCTTCGTGGGCTGGTGGGAGAAGCACGTGGCCTGGGGTGGGACCAACGAGTACTGTCTTGACCATATCATGGTCTGGACAAGGTACATAGACGACCTGTTTGTGGTGTGGCGGGGCGACAGACCCTCGGCTGAGAGGTTTGTGGCAACGCTTAACAAC